>NC_045547.1:26294734-26594734 GCF_009769535.1 Thamnophis elegans
AGAACACTGAAATAATAATGAAATGGTGCTGTTTTATCATTGTCATTGCAATGTGTTTTTCCTAATTAAACCAGCTATTTTGTAATTCTAACCTGTTTGACATTCCATAGAGGATTATATTTAAATTATAAACATTTAACAACTAAGATTATTTTTTCAGATGGCTGCTCAGGTAAATAGAATTTACCAGTTAGCAGCTGTGTGGAAACACATAACAAAATAAACTTGAAGCATGCAATGTCTTGATTGTGTAGAACAGATTTTCCCGTATTAGGTTCCTTCTAGATATGAGGTCTTCAGTTCCATTAATGTCCCAACCAGAAAAATCTGGAAATTAAAGTCTAGATAATTAGAGGATAAGATTTGAAAAGACTGCTATTAAGAGTTATAGTGGTGTAGTGGTTAGACTGCAGTATGGCAGGTTAACTCTGCCCAGTGCTAGGAGTTCAATTCTGACCATCTGAAGGTTGATTCAGCCTTCCAATCTTCCAAGTAAAGAATATGCTGATTCTGTAAACTTGTTAGGTAGGTTTGTAATCACTATGAAGAGATATATAAGTCTAATTGCTATTGCGATAGTTGTGCCAGATTTCCAAAAATGAACTGTATATCGTTATTGCTAGTTGTTATGTGTCTCGTGTGTGTGTGTGTGTGTGTGTGTATAGATACATATATATATATATGTATGTATGTATGTATGTATATGTATATGTATATGTATATGTATAAGTATGTATATGTATCATATATTAGATATATGTGTGTGTGTATACATACATACATACATACATACATATATACACACCACACACACACACACACACACAGAGAAAATATTGGTCATGATGGTTCCAGCTTTAGTTCTAGTCTTTAAAGCAAGGTGCTTTCAGCTGGATATTCACTCTCTCCAAACCATCTTCTCACTACTATTGCTCTGTCTAGCCATTTGGCTCTGTTTTGGGATTTTGGTGTCCACCATGAAGCCATTGTTGCTACTACTCATTGTTCTTTTCACAGGCTGCTTGCTTAACAAAGGCAGATGGCCTGGAAATTGTATCCAAAAGGAAAAGCACATGAAAATGACAATGGGTTGTCCATTTGTGTCACTGGCTAATAACCGATGTACAATGCTATTAGGCCTGATAAGACTCTTAGGAAATGAAATATATATGTCAATCATATTCATGTCAAAAGCCTTCTTGTTATAATAATGTTTCTGATTTTTTTCCAATCAGTAGACATTTTTGGGATACTTTTTGTTTTAAATAGGTGTTCCATGGACTCTCCATACATGGTTAGAATCTTTGAGAATTGCTTTTCAACAACATAGAAGGCCCCTCATCAGTGTTTGTTGAAAGAATTTAAATCTATCCAGGAGGAAGATATACTGAAGAACTCATCACACAAGGATTGCCTTTGATGATTGAAATCTTGAAAGCAAGTAAGGTAGGTGACACTACAGGCTTGTCATTTGCAGCTCAGATAATAACAACTATTTGTAACGGGTTTTTTCTGCTTATAAGGCAAAACAGAAGCATTACAAATGCAAAGAAAGAATTATGTGCAACAGTAAAGCTTTCACCAAAATATTTGAGGTAAAGCAGTCTTTATAGCAACAAACGATCTACAATCTACAATCCAGTGAAAATAAGTATTTTAATCAGAAGCAGATTAGACAATGTATTCAAAAACAAGTATTCATGCTTTTGTATTTCAGAGTACACTACCTGTCTTGCTATCTTCTCCTGTTCTCTCCCTTCTTAAGTAACACTTATTTTGTTAGTAACACTTATTTGTGTAATACACCTTCAAACTGAAATTGCAATTAGTTTCAAACTGTGATCTGCAATATTAGTGTAGAGGGAAAGCAAACGCAATTGGGTGCCAGTTTGAATGTAATGGAAAACAATTTGTGATATCACAAAAAATGAATAATGAATACTATTGTACAAGAAGAAAAGTTAGGGGATCACGGAGCACTGCTCCATGAAGGCTTCACATTGGAGCTATCCTGTTTGGATAACCATGGATAGTACAAGCAACTATTGGATCGATTCACACAACACCAGAACATTTAATCATTCGTGGCTTTCTTCCATGTGCCAACCAACCTCTGAAAATTAATCTAACATGCATGCCATTTAGTGGTGTGAACAGACATGCCTTTAAATGAACTGTGCATAGTAAAAGCAATTAATATGAATAATTTGACTGAAAAAAATCAAATTCTCAATAATATGTAAAAATTGTAATTATTTTAAAAGATTACTTCCAGACTAGAGCACTAGATCAGATCTGGAAGATATATCAGTCTATATCACTATGGTTTAATTTCTTAAAAGGCAAATAATAACAATTAAGTGCACATTTAGTTTCATAGTAAATGAAATTTAAAATTTTAAAAATGCCATTTGCAATATAAAACAGTATGATAATTAAACATGCATTATTCAGAGGAATAAAGATTTGGTTGTTAATAGGCAAATGCTGTTTCAATAGACAAGGAAATATCTCATAGATTTTGGGAAGTAGCCTAATGCAGACCTGTTATTATTTGAAATTAATCAACTTTTAACTAGATTATTCATGTCTCCTTCTCTCTCAACCAGATAGATTTTTATGGTCTAGTGACTATTGTAATCTATATATTACTTGTCATCAATGTCAGTACTTCTGTATCTAAACAGTTCAGAAAAGCGAGGATCCGCAATCTTCAGAAATGTGCATCTTGCATTCTCCATATGAGAGACAAATATCAGGTACACTAGTGTGGCATGTCCATATACTCATAATTAACCAGTGTCACATAAAATGATTGATTAGCATGGTGTTGTCTAGAAACTAACCTTGGATTTGATGGATTTACATTTAAATCCTTACAAACAATTCAGTCTAAAACATATTCCATCATGGGTTTACAAAGACCCCTTCTGGTTGTTGTTGTTTTATGGAAAGGAATATTTGCTGAAATTTCCTGAAGAAACAAGAAGTATGGATTCTGTATCTTGTGTGCCCTCTTTTGATCTGACACCCATAAATATTTTCCTGGATGTGAATTTTTGAGGCACCAATTTTTAAAAATCTTTTAAAATCAAGTCTTGGCATTATTCCCAGTAACCACTGAAAGGCATTTTATGTGTCTCATTTGATTAATGGTATTCTTTTGGAAGAGCTATACTTTAGTTTTGTCAAAATAAAAACCTATTTTCTCAAAGTTGACATTGCCTCTGGGTGTTCAACTTCAGCATCCTAGATTCACTACTTACATATGTTGACTAGTATTAATGAAGTATTGAATTTCAAATCTTCTGATAGCAATCTTTCAAAGTATTATTTAATCATGAAACACTGATACTGGAGATTTTCCCCAAAGACCAGTTTGACATGTTTGGGGTCAGTGCTCCTTTTTGTGCTAACAATACCATATGAGGTCAGTCCTTTGAGGCAGAATAGACTCAATAATGTCTTCTGGAAATCTACTTTATTAATTATATGGCATAATAACAGAATCTTGAAAGCCTGACAGAGATTATTTTCTTCCTCTTATACCAATGAGAGTCAAGATAGGGCAAACTTGAATTTCTGGCTTAATCCCTCCTCACTTTCAGATCTAAACTTACATATTTGTAAAAGCTGTTGAGATCTTTCTTCAAAGCCACCTTCATAATCCTCTGGTGTGGCTAGAAGAAGATGATAATCATATCTGTGTGATTTACGACAAATTGAAACTCCTAGAATTGTAGTGATCTTTTAATTAGTAATCTCCCTTTCCCAGTTAGTTTTTATTCACCTATGGATGGATTTTTCAGAGACAGGAAGAAAAAAATACAAATCGCATTCAAGTACATAATGCAGTTTTCTTATAAAAATTCAGCAATTGTTCAAAGACTGAAAGCAGGTTCACTTGAACAATATTTTAAAAGGTTTTACTGATATCATCATCATCCTATCATCCATTCATTTAATATTAGATGGCTCATACTTCTTTAGTTATATCATCTGTCTTTCTGCCATTTCTGAAAAAAATAGTTTAGTCTTAACAGAAATAGAACATTTTTTCCAGAGTTTTGTCCTACGCTAGCTTCATCAATTCATGGTCAATAAAGCTAAAGAACTGAAAAGCAATTTGCTTTGGATGACAATGGGCTGTCTTTATTGTTAGTTAGGACAAAAATAGGATGAAACTATACTTTATTATTTGGATTGGGTTTGCATTTGGATTCTAGTTCTTGCAGTAAGAATGCCTCATTTATAGACCAGAAGCTTTCAAGTTCATAACTTCAATGACTATTCAGCAATAGAGTGTTGTTTTCATCCATCTTGCTACAACCTTTGCTCCTTCCTGTACTAGGAGAGATAGAGTGGGAAGGGAGGGAGGGTGAGAGGGAGACAGAGACAGAAGAGACACACACAAAGAGAGACAGAGAGCAATTTCAGAGGAGCGCCCGAGAAGAAAACATCAGTACCAAAGGGGTAAAAACTATGAGGAATAGCTTCACTATATTATCAAGGAAAACCTCTTAACTGTAGGACCCAGTGAACTAATGAAATAGGCTACCAGATGAAATGGTACCAATTTCTTAACCCAAAGGCATATTTCCTGGGATTGTGCTGCAGCAGTGCAGGAGAGACACAGAGTCCTGGGAAAAGATGCACCTGTTTTAAGGAGTCACATGTGATACATGAATGTTCTCATATGCTTCACAGCACTGTTTTTCCTAGCAATTTGAAGTATGACTCGCACTTTTGTGTCTCTCCTTGGCAGCCAGCCTCCGGTGCCTGATGCATGGATATATGTTTTTAATCCTATTTTTACTAGAGTTGCCAGAAAATATACATTTGCAGTTTTATTGAGCTGTGAAGTTGACTTAATTTTCCTCTTATTTCAGCTGAAAGGCATAAAAACAGGTTTGCATTATGTGGTTTTATCAGAGTATCATTCTGTCTGATGAGAACCATAATTACCTGTAGTGGTGGTCCTCACTTGTGGTCCACCCGGGGGGTGGCAATGTCATCACAGAGGGCCTGCGAAGGCTTGATTTAGTTTGAAGCCTTGGTGGTCTATGGCCATGGTCCATGATCCATGGCCACAAAAGGTATTTAAAGGGAGTCTGTTGTAAAGAAGATGTTGAGAACCACTGATGTAGGATATCTCCACAATGTTTGATTATCAGCTTCTAATGCAGTCGAGGAATTGCTCAAGGAAAGTAAAGACAATATCTGCTCACATTTTAGATCCTCAAGAGCCATAAAACATTTGAGTGAAGGAACTTTTATTTTACTGCATTTTCTTTTGTTTCAGAATGAAGTGATTAGTCAACAGCTGGCTGTCATTTCACTCATTGCTATGGACCTTATCCTATTCCCAAGCTTACTGAAATCAAGCGCAAACAAACATCTCGTTTAGGTAAGTATGCTGCGTGAGATCTTTGGTTTCCATTTAAAAGATATGTAGACATTTAGCCTTGGTAGACTTTTTATGTAATCCAAAATCAGAAAAGATCATAGAATATCCTAATCAAGGCCAAAGTTATTATTTATTTATTCAATTTGTATAGCTGGCCCATCTCACATTTGTGACCCTAGGTGGCTCACAACAATTAGAATAATTATAAAATAAAGAATATAAATAATGCAAAAAATGTATAACCACCCTAAATTCAAATACAAAACAAAAATACAGTCAGCAGATAAAAGCAGCAATATATATATACCATTCATTAAAACCATGGAAAGCTCAACGTTACTATTTTTCCTTTCTATTTCCCAATCAAATGCCAGTCATTTATTTTACCAATTTTCCAGATTGGAATATGGGTATGCAGACTTTAATAATGAATTATGACCATTTTTCTCCCAGGGATCAAACTAAAACACACGATTCACTCTGTTTAGAAGAACTTGCATTCACAACAGTGATATTACTGGCAATTGTATCAGTGTTTAGTAGCCACCTTCCCCTTTAGAGTACTTTAATAAGTAACAAGCAAAATATTTGCATGTTTGAAGAGGTGCAGCTTGGAAATTTCATCTGCATTAGTTCAATTTCTGCAATGTATAGATAGTCATTGATTGACCACCATTTGTTGAATGACCATTCAGAACAGCACTGAAAAAGTGACTTATGGTTGTTTCACAATTATGACTGTTGCAGCATCCCCATGGTTATGTAATCAAAATTTGGATGCTTGGCAGTATCCTTCCCCTGGAGTAGAGTGGGAATGGAGATTTTATAGTATCTTTTCCCTGCCATGCCCACAAAGCCACACCCTCAGAACCAGTAGTAAAAAAATTTGAATCCCACCACTGGCCTGTTCTACGTTCATCAAAATAACTTCAATACTGGAAGAAGGAAGATTTGCCTACTATTCAAGAATGGACATTAAAAGTAACAAACTTAGCAGAGATGGCTAAAATATCAGCATATTTTAAGGACCACTCAAATGAGAAACATAAACTGGAGTGGAGGAGATGGATTGACTATATTCAAAATAAATACGGGAGTAAGAAATTCCATGACTGAAAAAGCGAGGAACGATATAATCTGTTTAGAGTTAGCCTAACAAAAGAGGAATTAAAGCTCAAATGAAAGATGATACTAACTTAAGTTTATTTTAGAACATCTTTGTTAAGATTTATACCCTGTATTTGTCTGGGAAGTTGGGGGGGGAAGGTTGGCGGGGGTTGGTTCGGGTGGGGAGGGGGGGATGGCAGGTAAATATTTGTAAAAGCTTTTAAAAAAAAAATTTAATAAAAAAACCTTCAAAGGTCTATTCATCTTAAATTACGATCTTTTATAATGAAGATCAAATATATTTTAATGTTTTAATTTATTCCACTTAAAGTGTTTCCTCTTGTTTTGTTTTGCTTTTGTTTGCTTTTTTGTTTGGGAGGTGATTTTTTTAAAATTTGATCTGTTGTCTTTTGTCATTTCAGATCCTCATTTCCTCAACAATAAAGAGATGTCAGATGTTACATTCCTTGTGGAAGGAGGCCATTTTATGCTCATAGAGTATTACTATTTACTGCATCTCCTAGGTATTTATACATATGAATATGGCATAAACTTAATTTTGGTATTTGGATCACAAAAGGCAGGCAGATGTATAGGTGACCCAAGAGGAATTTGCAATTAAAATTATATTTCTTCATTGGCTGAAGAAATTGCCACTGATTACTGCATATCTCACTGCAATAATGTGACTAGTTAGAGAATAGATTGAGAAAGAATAGATAGAATTGAGAAAGGCACATCAAAACATAAGGAGAAACAATACAGATCAATCAAGAGTTTGGTAGTCTTCTTAGGGAAACTATGTTCAGCAGCCAAAATATGTTTCTGCTGTAATGCTAAAGTCTTACACTAAGGGTCAATATTATGATACATCTGCAGATTAAAGTTAGAGAAAGTTGCTTGCCATTATGAATCTAGAGCCATTGTGGTATGTATGATTAGACACTAGTTTTTCTACTAGCTTTGGAGCTGAATAAGGTAGACTTTTCTGGACAGTGCTCCAGCAATTCCTGTCATTTCCACAACTGAATATAAGGTATTGGGAGCCAAACATAAATTTTCTCTTTGCCAAGGTGTTTTCTTTTCTGAAGCAGGAATGGTTGGTTGGCTGTTGCTGAAAGCACTTGAGATGACTTCAAGAACCTATTGATAATTACTATTATCCTACCCTTCTCTGAAACACTTCAGTTCTTGGCTACCTTCTCCTTAAAAAGGATGATGGAAGTGAAGAAATTAGATACTACTTAATATCTAATTTGGCCTTCCCAAGCCTTCTGCCTTCAAAATAAGCTTCCAGAATTTTTACTCAGCACAAAAACTGATTATTTGAACAAGGCTGGCTAGTACAGACTTGTGATCTGGCATTCTGAACTTAGCAGTTCATAGTTTTGGCTGCTACTGAACTGATCCTGGAGCATATATTTTCTGTATTTAAAAAAAGTGGAATATATGAGTCTTCAATGGATAAGTATTGGTCCTTATGTGTGAACTTTTTGCTAATGCAAATGCTAGTTTTTTACCCCAAATCTTTTTTCCCCTTTGCTTCATGGTTGGTGTATTTTTTAAACAAATTTACACATTACAAATTGTTTTGAAATAGCAAATGTATTGGATGTTTCTCTGTAGGTTTAAAGCCTTGTTGTCCAGCAAACCTCCCTCTGATAGCACTTTCATTGAGATCAGCTACGTGAAGTATCCCATTTTCCAGGTAAGGTGGAATGTCTCAAGAAATCTCTGTATACTAATAAGTAGAACCAGAGAAAATTCCTGAAATATGGACTGTAATCACTGTTTTCTAATAGCAACATTTCAGCTTTACTATTCGCTGGAATCAAACTGCATATGAATGGCATTGATCTACTTTTATGTGGCCTGAATTAAATATTGTAACATTTATGTAGGAATGAGGCTTAAAAAGTGGAATTATTAGCAAAGTTTGAATTCTGAGGTCAGTTAGAACAGTAGTTTTATTTGCTTGTTGACTTTTATCAGACCTTAATTATTTTGTAAATAGAGGTGGTCCTTGACTTACAACCACAATTGAGATTTACGTTGCTAAGTAAGGTATTTGTTAAGTGAATTTTGCCCCATTTTATGACCTTTCTTGCCTCAGTGGTGAAGTGAGTCACTGCACTTGTTAAATTAGTAACATGGTTCTTAAGTGAATCTGGCTTCCCCATGACTTTGCTTATTAGAAAGTTACAAAAGGTGATCACATGACCCCAGGACACTGCAACCATCACAAATATGAACCAGTTGCTAAGCATCAGAATTTTTTTAATCATGTGACAATGGGGATGCTTTAAGTATGAAAAATGGTAAAAAGTCACTTTTTTCAGTGGCGTTGTAATTTGAATGGTCACTAAATGAATGGTTGGAAGTCACGGACTACCTATAATTCAAGTTACACAATACCAGAGAGGGTATTCAGCAGGTTCTGACCAGTCTGGAGAACCGGTAGCGGAAATTTTGAGTAGTTCAGAGAACTGGTAAATACCGCCTCTGACCTCACCACGCCCCCATCTATTCTCTGCCTCCCGAGTCCCAGCTGATCGGGAGGGAATGGGGATTTTGCAGTAACCTTCCCCAGCTATGCCCACCAAGCACGTCCCACCCACCAAGCCACGCCCACAGAACTGCAGTGAAAATATTTGAATCCCACCACTGTACATACCCCTTTTTCGTCCTATTTTCTATTTCTTTTTCATCCTATTTCCCCCACAAAAACCACCCTGTGAGGTGGGTTAGGCTGAGAGAGAGTGACTAACCCAAAGTCACCCAGCCATTGTTTCATGCTTAAGGCAAGACTAGAACTGCACTCTTCGTCTGGCCACCATAAATGCTTTTCAGGAATTTCTTAAGTATCTGGGGGCAGGGGGAGTATCTCTCCCATCAGGAATATATCTGAAACCCAAGAGAGGCTCTTCTGAAGGTACCTTCTGCCTTTTTCCATGTTGCTTTCGTGCCTTCTCTCATAAGCTCCATTTGGTTCTCACTCAGTCAGTAGTTCAAACCATATAAAAATGCAACTCTTTCATAGACTTTTAATTGTTAATTGGTTTTATGCTACTTCTAGTGTTTATTTCAATTTATGTTTTTAGTTTTTATATTTTGCTTTTTAAATTTGTTTTACTGCCTTTAGCAATCATACATCCATCAATGAACATTTTATTTCAGAAGGGAGCTCCTTCAATTACTGGTATTACACATTTCTTTTTTAATTTTCTCATACTGAGGTTTCAGAAGTGTGAATAATTAAGTGTTCCTTGATTATTCTGAAAGAAGTATGCTAAGAAAAGTTGCCCGGTTTAGCTTGCCTTTCATAGGATTATGACTGGCAGAGATTTACCAGGTGACAGCATCCCTTGTGTTGCATTTGTGTACTATAGTGAATTTTTTCCTTGCCCTACTTTTGTATATTGAAACTCTTCCCACAAAACTGCTGCTAAATAGAGAATATGAGCTCTCTTAGGAGAGAAATTAGTTGTTATTCTATAGCTTTATAGCCAGTAGGTTTCCTTTATCAAGATCCTTGGGTAAAAATAACAGAAATAAGAACTACTCCCCAGGCATAAAGAGTTAAGGATTATCTTTTCAATATATCCTAAAATGTATTAAGACTATTTCATTCTTTTCTGTTTTCTATTTTGGAATAACATTGATTTATCACTTTTCCCTTAGTTTTCAAGAACTTCAGAAACAAATGTATTTTGTAATTAATTGATTGTTGTTTTTTGTTTCAGCTTATTATGCAGTATCTCTACTGTGGTGGTTCAGAGTCACTTCTCATTAAAAACAATGAAGTTATGGAGGTGAGAAGCATCTTATACTGAAAACTGTTATTATTATTACAAGTGTACTAAATTACTAGATTTGGCTGAATGAAAATATTTGGAGGTGACATCAATGATAAATTAACTGAATTTATTCAGCTGCCTGGAATTGCTTTTGATGAGATGGGTGTCTGTGTAAATGTGATAAATAAATTAATAAAAATCTTCCTTACATGTAGATTTGTTTGACCCATGGATTTTTTTTCATTTGTAAAGTGCTGTAAAAGTATGCAATCACCTGGTAACTTTGGAGGAAAAGAAAAAAAAGGAATAAGACAGCACCCATAATTTTCAGTTTCATTAGCTACTATTAGAAAGACGGACCAAGAGATAAAAAGAAATATTCCTTTTGGTGCCCACAAAAATGATCACTGTTCCAAAACCTGTAATAACCCTTTTCCTCATTTTTCAGCTTCTATCTGCTGCTAAATTTTTCCAACTTGAAGCATTGCAACGTCACTGTGAGATCATCTGTGCCAAAAGTATCAGCACAGAAAATTGTGTGGATATTTATAATCATGCCAAGGTAATCCAATATTGTTGCTCATATATATTCGTTGGTACATGTATCCATGCCCCATCCCCAGTAGAACATGTCCTTGGACAGGTGTCAAGATCTAATTGTTGCAATCCTGGCCTAATTTTTGCATCTTCCTGTGCCATTAAAATAAGCCAGGTCCAGTTGTAAAATTCTTCCCATCCTTCCCAAAGGCATTCTTCTGTGCAGTTCATAACTATACTGGGACCTACACAAATAGGGAGGGAAGAGTACTGAAATTGTAATGAATAGCAGTAGGACTTGGCTCACTCTAGCTGTATATGACATGGCTATTAATATCGTGTATATCATAATCCATATGGGAATTTAGCCCGTTTAATCCTGAAGAAATGCAGTCAGGGGATAGGGTTAGGGTTAGGATTAGTATTCTATGCAGGGAAAACTGCTGCTCGCTTTTTTCAGTTATGATTGCATTAAAAAAGAAAACCACTAAAATTGGCGAACAAACAATATGCCTACCTACATACATATCCATTGCACTATTCTTTTTTGGATATAGCAGTGGCAGAGTTGAATGTATAGAGCGAAGGGATGTAATTTCAAAGCCCATCTCTCAGAGGACCTTGAGGCCCACCTTCTACCAGCCTGTCATAGTTTATCACTGCCACCACCTGCCCTCCTTGGAGAATGGCTCTACCTGGTGGCCTCCTAACCCCAACCTATAAAACAGATGCCTTGCCTTCCAGCAAAGAGCAGGAACAAAAGATGATAAAAGGAATTCTATAGGGCCATTTCCTCTCTCTTTTAGTTTTCAAGTATGTGACTAGAAAAACAGTCCCTGCTTCTTTGAAAAAGTAAGTAATTTCACAAGTGATTTTTTTAAAAAAAAATCAATTAAAAATAAGGAAGAGAAGAGACATAAACCATTCATAACTTTAGGTATTTACATGCAGAGACAATCAGCAGCACGAAAAATAACAGTGGTGCTAAAATTACAGACCGTGTTTAATAGAAATTTACCACAAAAAAGTAATAAATAAAAAGGATAAGATTCTGGGCAGATAACAAGATAGCATTGACCCACTAATACTATGGCAGTATTTCTAATGAAAAGAGTTGCCCATTTTGATCAATCATATAAGGGTACTGTTTATCAGTTTGTCAGTTTGATTTAATTTGCTATTCATTAATTCCATAGGTCTTCTTCAGTAACCCATTTATATTTAGAGAGGGCTGTAAAGCACTATGAAGTTGTGTATAAGTCTAAGCGCTATAGCTATTTTCTTTTTTCCCTGAGACCCTCTTATTTCATTTACATATAAAACAGTTTGGCAGGAACATATACTTCTATACAGATATTTCCAGTTGCTTAGACCAAACAGACGAGATATTACCCATTATTTTTCTAGCAATATTCATCTTAATGTTTTTCCATCTTCCCTGCTTTAGTACAGTTTCTGCAAAATGAAAGCTATATAGATTTTTGATGAAACACTATTTACTATATTTTAAGTTGCAGTTGTCCATTTTCTCTGTTAAACAGGTCTGTGCTTTCATTGCATCATTTCATCATCATCATCGTCCTCATTGTTGTTTATTACACAGTCAGTCAGATGTTCAGACTGGATTTGGCATTTTTATCTAGCTATTGAATCATTTCCAAAGACCTGGGATAGGCAGATATTAGAGGTATTGTCCCAGGCTGTAAGCTGTTCCAAGCAAAGCTGCCTTTTACAACTACCGTACTTGATGGTGAATTTGTCCAATGCCCATGATGTTCAAATGGTGCTCCAGTTGTTTTGGGATTGCATCCAAAGTGACTATCATTATTGATGGTGCTTTGGGTGCCTTTGCTTTTTACCTTTGCTTTCCTCTGCCACAATTGTTCTAATTCTGTTTGCAGTTTTTTTGTACTTTGTTATCTTCTCCAGTTTTTTCTCTTTTCTTCTTCTTGCTTCAGGTACTGTCATGTCCACTATCCAAATGATGCAACAAAGCCTTTTTTGTCTTTCTTATTGACAATTATGTCTGAAGTGTTATATGGCAGGTGCCTCTGTTTGAATTCAGCACTTCAGCTTCTTCATTTTCTATTATTATTGCTATTTTACAGTCCCACCAGTTCTTGTTTTCAGGCAAATGGTATTTCTTGCAGATCTTCCAATCCTTTTGCTGCTACTCGGTCATGCCATTGTTTGCTGTCAGTCGGTATGATCTTGCAGTAGCTGTCTACAACAGGCAGCCCACTGTTACATCAGCTTTTTTTGCAAAGGCAGCACTTGATATCTGTTGCTGTCTTCTAAATTCTGGCACTCTATGCATTTGTCCTTAAGGTTTGGTCTTATGCCACCAGAATTAGCTCATCTATCTCTTTCTTCAACTTTTCTGCTTTTAACCATTGCTAGGTCTTATTATTATCTGTTCTCCCTGCCTTTTTTAATGTACTGGCCATGTAATGCTTTGTCTTCTCATGCCTCTTTTATGTTCTTCATTTGGTCTTTATTGTAGATCAGTTTGGTATCTTCAGCCTTCCTGGTATACTAGTTTCAGTACATTATTAATATTATTTGGTGCCTTTGATGGTGTACTAGACCTTGCAGTTTTCTTGGCCACATTTCAGAAGTGGTTTTGTACTTAGCTGCTTTATAGGGCTGAGAGGAAGTGACCTGCCCAAGTCACCCAATTGGGTTTGTGCCTAAGGCAGTACTAGAACTCACCGTCTCTGGTTTCTAATCTGCTACCTTAATCACTACAGCAAAATGACTGGATCACGTAGTTTTCTTAATAACGATCATAAATAGTTTGGATCTAAGCCTTCAGCATGACGCTGTTTGCATACAATAATATGCATACATGCATTCCCCAAAGGACACATTGCTGTAATGTCACAAGTATTCCATGTACATTTATCCATCAGTACAGTATCATCCAGCTTCACTTTTTGAGGTATCATTGTCTTACATATTTTTCTTATCCATTATTTCTTTCACTTCATAATTCAGAAAGCATCCTTTTTCATATTTCCCATTAGTTAGTTCCACACATTTGTGAGTCAATCTACAATACAATTCTTATTGCTGTGTCCAAAGCCATTTCCAGATTTTTTCATTAAGCCTTTTTAAAAAAAAATCAGTTCTGTTCAATTTTAGGAAGAAAACCAGCCCTTTAATGTTCCATATAACAAGAGACAAACATTAGATATTGTTAATACAACTAAATCCTAGTCTATCAGATTTTGGGTTTAACAGACAAAATCAATTGGACACAAACTTGGTCCAAATTATCATTACTGTATTGGGACTTCTTAAATCCTCAGAATAATTTTTCCCCTGTCAGAAGTATTTAATACCAAGAAGGAAAGATAAAAATGCTTCCCCCCCTCCCCTGGTAAATTAGTATCAGGAGGGCAGATTAAATTCAACGTTTGTTCTAAGTGAGATGTTTCTCACATAGACAGTATTATCCATGTAATTCTACCTTAGATTGCCAAGAGATATTGGATACTATTGAATAAGTCTAAAGCACTGTGGACTGAAGAATTAGCTTCAGTGAGCAATTGCTGTATAAATTTGTATATTTATTTATGTTTCTTTTTCTCTTCCTACCCTTCATTATCCACCTTCAGTTTCTTGGAGTCACAGAACTAGCTTCTTTTTGTGAGGGTTACTTTCTAAAAAATATGATGGTCTTAATTGAAAACGAAGCTTTCAAACAGTTGCTGTATGACAAAAATGGAGATTCACCCGGCCAAAATGTTCTACAAGATTTACAGAGGACGTTGGCAACACGGATCCAGTCGATTCATTTATCATCCTCAAAAGGCTCCATTGTATAAAGTTCTGGAAGTGTTTGAAGTTTCATCAGAGACGCTGCACGTGAAATATTGCTGTTGTATTATCTTGAGCAAATATATAATTCTTTTCCTACTGGAATATTACATTGCGGTTATGGGCCAAAGGTGCTGCCACTTACTTGAATCTTCTTTTGGGCAAGATGTTGTGGTACAAGTGACTCCTGAACATTTTTGGAACTACAAGGGCGCATTGGTGTCCTGTGAATGTTGTTCACATTCTGGATGCAGAAGTGCTGTTGTGTAGCTAACGCCAGCAGAAGATGGGCTAAGTGCTGGTAAAGAGCAGAAGCCCTGAAAAAAACAAGAATGCCATGGAACAATTTTTTGACAAAACCAACACATCAGGTTTTTATTACACAATGTTCTGTTCTGTTTGTTATTTTCTTGTTTGGGAGGAGCCCTGTAATACTTCCCACTTTCAAAGTCCATTGTATTACACATATAAGAAATATAGGACTGGATTACTTGCATATTAGCAAAATTTAAAAAAATGATAAGACTGTTAAAAATGTGAAAATGTATTTTCACAACTTGTTAGTGGTGGGTTTTTTTTTTAAAATGGTTCCTAAATAAATTGGATGGCTCTAAATTGTTTTCTCCAAAAGATATATTTAAAATTGAATGTAATATGTTAAGTTTGGTTATTCTTTTGTTTTTATTGCTGAAACATGCACTGTGCAAACATATATATGAAAATGGTTCAGTTCATATGCTTTCTTTAAAACTGATATAATCTTGCCCAAATGTTCTGATTACACCAAAGAGGTGCAATTACCAAGAATTTAATATTTGGGGTAGGGGGAAAATCTGCATGCTAGCTGTGGTTTGGGACTTAAAACAGCAATGAAATTCAACATGCATTTGCATGGTAATGGTACTTGTGAAATGTTATGTTTGTGCTTAATTTTTCCAAGAAAAAATGACAATGCAATGTTAGTTCACTGTCAATTCCATTTGTGAAGTTATATAATTTCAGGGTTTATTTTCTGGATGCACACAGTTCCCACAGAATAGAGTTTTAAAGATGAAGATTTCTAGTTATATATGAAAGTTAAATCCTGGGTCTTTATTAAGGGAAAGGATGGTATTTTGTTACTAGGCAGAGGTTATGATCAAGATGATTTATTTTAATTATATATTAAATATATGCTATAGAGTGATTTCTTGCCATAAATTCAGAATGAGTCAACTATATGCTTACAGAGCCTGTACCAGGTCTTGGATTATTCAGTGATAAATATTTTTAAGACAACTTTAATAAGTGCCACACAAACTCAACAATGTTGATTGGATCAGCTGTTATTTTGTGGACTGCAGGTACACTAGATTCCATCAGAATTGTTCATCATGCTAACTTTCCTTTGATAGAAATGAATTATGGCTGGTTCATAAGCTTTGAGATATTTGTGATGATGATGGCGCAAAAGAATGATTATATTCTTTTATAAAGGTGCTACTTCTTGCTTAAAGATTTTTAAAATATATATATATATATACAGGAATATACAGGAATCCAATTTTGTAATAGAAGGTAACAAAAGAAAGCTCTGACAATCCTCCTTAGTTGCTACTTAAACCATTGTAAGCAACAGCACTTGCAAAGGTGCCTGAACTACCTTAATATTCTAGAGGCACAATTTGGTGACTGAATAGTGACTTAGCAGTCTCACCTACCCCTGCTGTGTGGTCTGTAATTAGCCTCTTCCTTTCACTGAATGTTGCAATGCTTATTATAGGGGCAAGAATTGACCACTCTTGTGACTGTCTGCTTGCAGTCCTTCCCTTGTGGCTGTGCTTCCTTAGTAAGACAGCAGGTGGGCTGTTATAACATCACATCTGAAAGTCCTGTGTGCGTTAATTGCCAAGTTGCCAAACAGTGGTTCAGAATGTAGGACCATGCAGCACTAAAAGTGTATGAATCGTGTTTTTTTTTCTTTTCAAACTAAGGATGCATTCTAAAGCCAACTTCCCACAACATGCTAGAACCAGGCCACACAATGAGCCACAATGTGGTTTGTCTGGGCATAGCATGTTATAAGAACCCAGCCATTTATTTTGTGATGTCAGGTTTAGAGCTAAGCTTGTAACAGGATTTAATCTAAACAGTTATTGTGATGTAACGTTTGTGAATATAAGAAACAAAACAAATGGTTTTTTAACTCTGTGCATGTCCTGTTCAACCGTGAGGGCTTGTTTTGTTTTGAAAGGAAAAAGGAAAGTTAAATGGGATTTGTGAAAACAGTTAAGGACATATGTCCATCTTAGCGATACTGGCCTATAAATACCATAGGGAAGGAAAACAGCTTGTAGATGGATCCTCTTGATAAGAAATTTAAAATCCCAAATCACAGAGACTGTTGCACAAATCTTTCAATTCTCATATAATGGGACGAAAGCTACAGGCAGTTCTCGACTTACAATGGTTCATTTAGTGACTGTCCAAACTTACAACAGCATTGGAAAAAAGTGTCTTATGCCCATTTTTCACACTTACCACCGTTTGCAGCATCCTCATGATCAGATGCTTGGCAACTGACTCATATTTATGACAGGTGCAGTGTTCCGGGATGATGCGATCACTTCTTGTGAACTTCTGACAAAGGCAATGAGGCAGCCAGAGTCACTTAACAAAGTATTGTAACTTAAGAACTGCAGTAATTCACTTCACAAGTCTGGCAAGTAACATCATTAAAATGGCGCAAAACTCACTGTCTCACTTAGCAACAGAAATTGTGAGTGCAATTGTGGTTGTAAGTTGAGGACGACCTGTGTTTCTCTGCTTTTTCCAGTGTGGTTGCCAATGGCTTCTCCCCTCTTATTGACCAGGGCCTTGGAGAGATTTCCAAAGTGCTGCCATGTGTAAGGGGGCCAAGTGAGATCCTTTCTGGGCTACTTAGACATGGATTGCAGCAATTACATTCTTTCATCCTTTTCTGACAGAAAGAGCATGCTACAAGACCAAGCAAACTAAAATTGCATAGCTACAATTAGAGGAGGGTTTGTCCACCTATATTACTGCTGCTTTTCTGTGTTCTGCCACTGTCTTATTATCACATAAATTCCTAGGATCTGGGACTCCCAGTTATCTTCTGGAAAAAGAAAGATGGTGACCTTTTTCTATTTATTTCTTTTCAGTGCAAATTAATATCAACAACTATTTTGATTATTCTTCCAAAATTGATGTCATGTTCCAGTGTCAGATTTCTATTGTACACATTTACATTTCTTTGAAATTTAAAGTATACTTACCGTTTTATTGAAGTTGCAAAGTGACTGATAGATTTAGAATCAAGATAGTATTGGTTTACTATTAAGATAACATTGTGCCAAATGTTAGCTACATGATCATGGTCTATCTATGGCAAGATTTATTAAGATCATAATAGACTTCATGGCTGGTCCACTTCTTTTGCTGTGTCTGCAATTTCCTAATTGAGAGATTGCTTTCATCCAAGTTCCTATTTCCTATCATTCTGCAAAGACTAGCGAATAACAAGCTTCTGGAACCATCTGTGTGCTAACCATGCAACAAACATATTATAAATAACTTGATAACCCAAAAGGCGACCTAGGTCATCTAACTAATAATGATTTAACATCTGCTGCTACTCTTGTTGTATATGATTTTGCTGTACAGTTCCAACAGGAGCCATTTGTACAGTATCTTTTTAAAAGATATGCATTAAATCAAACAAGCCAGTCATACATGATATCTTATCTTTGTCTTTGACTACTTTCTAAAAAAAAAAAGAATTCCCAATATTGAATTTTCACTCATCAGTTGTATGTTAGTTACCCTTAATCGTCCTATTCTAGGAAGGCTAGTAGAGATAAAAGTAAGTTCATACATACAGATGGGACAGTATTACAAGACAGAAGAGTAAAGAGGTTGGAGAGGATAATAGTCATATTTTGGTATAGTATAGTTAGTTCTTGACTTAATGACCACTTAATAACCATTCAAAGCTATGATAGACATTCCCAACAAAATCTACTTAAAACTAGGCTTCAAAGTTCTGGCATTGCCTCCCCCTATAGTCACATGACTGCATTTTGGGCACTCTACTACCAGCCCACATATGACCATAGTCAATGCAACGTACAACACTTTTGCCAGAAACCAGCATTTACTTGTGGTTTCTGGCAAAAGCCAGCACATAGTGGATAATGATTTGCTTAGCAATCACCACCATGTTAGCTTAATGACCACTTCGAAAAAGGACATACAAGTAGGATGACCATGTAGTTATCCGTTTTATGACACAACTTAGCAATTGTAATTTCTAAGCTCAATTATCAAACTCAAACATTCTCTGTCATAGATCTGATAGAGAGTTAGCACAATTAACAGGAAAGGTTTCTCTGAAATTAAATATAAAACTTAAATGGGCAGGAACCTATATCCTCATACAAAGAACTGTGGCTGGTTTTTACTTGTCTCCAGTCACATAAATATGTTATTTATTCTCACACACAAACTCCCAATATCAAATGAAAACTCAGTTTATCAACTCATTTTCACCGAAAAAGTGGGTTTGTCCAAATGCCTAGTGAATAGCTTCATTTATTCAGCTTCTTTCCTTCCTGTTCTGAAATCATCCCTTTGGCTGTTTTTGTAAGATGGGACTTCAAAGAATATGGCACATTGAGAAAGAGTTTGTGCTGAGGAGGAAAAAAAAAGGCATGTACTTATTTTTTAAGAATGAAAGCAGAAGTCACAATCAAGTAGGAAAAAGCCTAAGCAATGAAACCCTGCAGAATAGTTGGTGATAAACACGTTTGGTAAGTTGAACCCCAGTTCACAAGGTCGGATATTTAGGAACACACTAAATCTATCTGAACTATGCATATAAAATGTGAAATGTGACTTGGATATGCCTATAAAGTCAAGAAAACCTTGATCAAATTATTTGTACCACATGATGCAAGTAAAAAAAAGATGAAGCTTTGCTTCTACAATCCTAGTCACCATTTTGACATTTTTGACACCCAGTGCTTCTTCATGTGACATTTAACACATGTATCGGGATAAGTTGAAGCTTGCGGCTGTATCTATATTGCAGTGGTTCCCAAACTTGGCAACTTTAAGACTTGTTGACTTCAACTCCCAGAACCCCTGGTATGCCCCAATTATGGGAGGAAGCTAACTGCTTGCATTCTCTGTCCATCGGCTCGTCACAAGAGACCATCCAGACAGAAAGCCCAATATTTTACTGTTGCCTTTGTTACATTTGTGTAGTATTTGTGCTGATAAATAAATAAAGGGAGACTAGTATACATCTATTTCAAGCTATTTACCTCTCATCAGCTAGCCATACCCTTACTGGGTTGTGACTTTAAATATATACCTTTCTCCCTGGCTCAGCTGATAACGGATCAGAGCCTGTGGCTTAGTGGTTAACACATCTGCCTAATATGTAATATAGCCCAGGTTCGAATCCCAGTAAGGGTATGGCTAGCTGATGAGAGCTAAATAGCTTGAAATAGATCTATACTAGTCTCCCTTTATTTATTTATCAGCACAAATACTACATCACACACACACACACACACACACACACACACACACACACACACACATATATAATGTGATTTAAGATCTTTAGCATTATTCTGATGCTTTGAGTGATTGTGGAGAAGATGCTTCTAAAATTGCTACAGCATATTTCCAAGATAAATCTACTTACAATGCCAACAGAAAAATGACAAAGCAAATTGACTAGGAGCTGGAAAGTACATTTCACTTATTTACAACATTATGGTCTCAGTGAAGATATTTATCAGAGATACTGTGTTCTCTTTTGAAAAAAACAAACTAACTATACTTTAAATTCTTCATGCAAAGATTTCCTCTGGTTTATTACCCTTGTTCTAAACCAGATAGTTGCCCATTAATATGGTACCAATAACATTATATTCCAGCAGGCATCATAATTTGAAGGGCGAACTAATTTGAAATTAGTTTGCATGGTATTTTCTGTAATTTATTTTCACCAAAAAGAACAATACAGGCATCCTAAACCTTAATTCAGTGCATTTCAGTTAAATTCCCTCCACCCCAAATGTGTCAGATTCTCCCCACTACTTCCAGTGCTGAAATCCTGTATCACTGTATCCTTTGCACTCCAGAAAGCACAACAAAAACCACTTGAAAATAATTCATTCACTCCTTCCCTAATTTTATATGATCAAAAGAGGGTTTAGGAATATTGTTATAGTATATCATCTTTATCTAAATTGATAGATTAAAGCTATATATTGCCAGATAATTTTTCTTCACCAGCAATACACAGCAAAATATGACCTTTTCTTTGATCAGAGTAGCCCAGAATGATTCGTTGTCCTGATTCTCCTCATTCTTTTTATGCACTTTTGTTCTGTTAGGTACTATGGTATGGAAATAGCAAGAAAAGAATGTGGTAATCGTGCTCTGGAGAAAAAACATGAGCAGAGGTTAAAACTTGAATTGCCAAGTCAGTCCAGCAAATAGTGGTGAAAAAAAGCTCTGACTTTGTATTCATTTTCCATCTATAAATAAACTTATTCCGAAATAGCCATGGGGTTAGTGATGAGGTTTGAAGCTGACTAAATGTTACAGATTGAATAGGACTCCATTTCTTAATTCTGGAACTGTGTTTTAAACTACTAGAACTTTTAAGAGAACCTGCAGATTTACTGCATTGAGCCTATTCATTGCTTGCTGGGGATGGGTAAAAGTGCAGACTTAGGCATATTTTAACAGCTTAGAATAGGGTGTCAAACTCAATTTCATTGAGGGCCACATCAGGGTTGTGTTTGACCTTGGGGGGCTGGGGTGGGCATGGCTGAGGTGGGCGTGGCCAGCTCAACATCACTCATGTAGTGGCCTGAGTGCTCTAACAGGCTCCTGAGCTCCGTTTCTGGCTGCAATGGCCTCCTGCAATCCTCTGCCAGCGAAAACAGAGTTTGCTGTCCCAAGCTCTGTTTTCTCTGATAGAAGCACCATGGGCCAGTTCTTTGCTGTTTCCACGGTGGTCCTATGGGCCAGATCTAAGCACCCCTTGGGCTGGATCCGATCTGTATGCCTTGAGTTTGACACCTATGGCTTAGAGCAATATTTCTAAACCTTAATTAGTTTAAGATGCCCAGAATTCCCCAATCAGAATTGGAAAATTGAAGTCCACAAATCTTAAAGTTGTTGAGGTTGAGAAATATTGAATTTTGAGAAATCAACATCCCACTTATTAAACGTTATGGGAAACGGGTGGAATAGCACTTGTGGAAGATTAGAGAGATGTTGAAGGAGGGGAATGAATTTTAAAACAATTTTAAAAGAAATACAGTGCTTGATTCAGAGTATGTTGGTATTTTGACTGAATTATTTTAATGAATTCAGACCAACTAACAATGTTAAGTACATGCAACTTATGAGTGAAAATGAAAGAGAAGATCAGTTTTAAATTGTATCACTGATAAGGCATATAATAGAATGTGATCCACCTCTTGACTGAAATTTAAATTGATATGGGATTATGATATAAACGGGATTATATAAACCCGTTTCTTTCAAATCTTATTTGTAGCAAAGCAGCATGAAAATCCATTTCCTTCTAACTACAAATATTTTTGTTTCCTTTCATTTTAGTTAACCTATATCAGCAAATCAAATGAGTGGTTTTAGTGACACCTGTTGTTCTGTCAATGCAATCTCCCATGTAAAAAAATAGTATTAGTTGTAACTAAGGGGTTTGTTGCCAAGGATTGCGCTGATATCTAGGTCAGTAGTTGGCTGTTTGTTTTATGTCAATGGTGTTGTGGCACAAAGGAGTTAAGCTTTTATAGCTGTACTCAAAAGTGTTATTTTTTGTCAGCTTCAAGTTTTAGCATGATGGCTTAATTGCTGTATAGATCTTACATATACTGATTTTGCAATAAAAGTTAGCAGAGAACAAAAAATGTTTGGAACACACCAGGGTAATAAAAGAATAAAATACATTGAATCTTTTTTTAAAAAAAACCTTGCTTATATTAATATGCATCCTCTGTCCTGCTTGAATTGATTGTTGGTGGTGCTGTGCACTACAGAAGGAGTTCCAGATCCTTGAGGGAATGCTTCTAAATTGATGCCTTTCAACTTTTGTAGTGATGAGAGCCTTTTCTAATCAGTTTCTTTACTGCACAGGACCTGATGGTTTACTCTGAAGTCTTACCCTCTGCAAAGAATTAATTATAGGAGACCTCAAAAGCTACAGTCAGCCTGGTGCTTATAGAGGTGAAAAACTGCACAAAAACTGAGTCCCCCCCCCAATGTATCTTATGCTCTCCTGTAATGTTAGCATTTCCTGTAACACAGATTAAAACTCATAATTTTTATGGTTATTTAAAATATGAATGCAACAGGAAGGTTTTATGTGGTGAAGAAAACCTCTGACTTCAAATGATCCAGAATTCTGGATCAGAATTAATATTGGTTTGGAGAGAATACTTGTGTTGGCTTTTCCTGTCCCAACTCTCAACCAATGGTCAAGTGCCTCAAATATAGGGATCTAAGGTAGATATCTCAAGAATTTATACTGGTGGTCAGTATTGGTAGAAAGTACTCTAAATCCTATTTTTGGATTTGTCTTTAATAAGGACCTGGTAAGGCGGGAGCAATGCTGTAATATATTTCAGAAGGGACCACAAAAAGAATAACAAAAATACAGTGTATGTATATATCAATTGACTAATGTTTCTGTATTGAATGATTTTGGTAGTGTCAACAAGTGATTGCTCCTATTGTGTTTACTGCTCTAAAATTATTTGCATGACTTCTGCTATATTAAATTCCTTAAGAAAGATATCTATCTCTAACCATATATCTGTCTATACATGCACACACACACATACACATATAGTCAGCCTGCAAAACATTCTTGTCAGATTAGCCATGTTTTGTGCGAATTGTATATTACTGTTGTGAGCAACAATGATATATGATCTTTAATTAATTGTTGGAATTAAAATATGTTTTTATGGATAAACCTGTCTTGTGTGTTCAGACAGCAAAACCTTATATTCAATATTAGCTATTGATTTTACAGTTTCACAAAAGATAGAAAATATTTTCATTTTCATTGGATCTGTAGACACATTTTACATTGGCTTATGACTTTAGTGTGCCATGTCAATCCTAGATATCATGGTTAAATTATAATTTAACAAAACACAGGCTAACCCAATGAGTGAAAGGAATTGGAACACATTCTCATTCAGAACTCTTTTAAGGGAAGTCACAAAAGGAGACATGAACGATGGGAAAACACAAAGAAGGAAGAAAAAGTAAGAAAGAGAAGCAGGAAAACAGACACAGCCATTTTTAAAGCCTTGGTTTGTGGTATCATAATTGGCTGAGTTTGCAGAGCACAGTAAGCTAAATACCAGTTTCAGCAAGAAACCACTTTATGTCTGTTCACACCACAATACATATTAGTATGAGATGTGCTATGGTAAGTTGAAATCTTATTCACCACAATTTCTAATGAACCATAAGTGTCTGCAACAGATCACCATGACTACCTTTGCTGCAACAGACCTCCATGACTAACATTCCGCAAAATTAGACCCTTTGCTGGGTTTGCCATAACAATGTTCTGCATATAAACTATATTGTACCTCTTCAGTTTCTGAATTAGATACAGTAGTTGCATGACATTTACAGTCTCTGGGGAAGTCAGATCAGATTTCAGCATTCAAGATTGTGCAGTGCCTTTATTAGAAACAAACAGCTTAGCTAAAAAGTGGGGATAAAACTTTCTTATGAAACATGTTAAGAAAACTACGATACTGTACACATATAAATACAGGTGGTCCTCAACTTACAACAGTGGAGCCCAAAATTTATGTTGTTAATTGAGAAATTTGGTAAGTTGTGCCCCATTTTAAGACTTTTCTTGTCACATTTGTTAACTAAATCACTGCAGTTGTTAAATTAGCAACAGTTAAGTGTGTCTGGTTTCTCCATTGATTTTGCTTGTCCGAAGATTGTAAAAGATGAGGACTTGACTCTGGGACCCTGCAATCATCACGTGAGCCAGTTGTCAAAACATCCAAATATAATTCACATGACCATGGGGATGCTGCAACTGTAGTGTGAAAAATAGTCTTGTCACTTTTTTTTAGTGCCATTGTAACTTCGGTCACTAAATGAATTGTTGTAAGTCGAAGACTACCTGTAATTAAGAATGGGTTCAACGGCAACTTCAAATTAAATTAAATATACCCAAAGATCGCCAAGTACTCAAGTCCCTAATCACTCATCAATTCTTGCAACTGTATTTAGTTGGCCTTATACAGTATTTTCTGTTATATGTTTCCACCTGTCGGGTCATATTTGAGTTGGGTGGCCACATAAATGCTTTAAATAAGAAAACAAGTAAGTGTAAAAACAATTTTCCTATAGGTCAGAAAGCAAAACGGAAATCAGTTGAAGTCCACAAATCTTAAAGTTGCCAGGTTTGGGGACCCCTGAATTCAATCTGGTAAGAAGTCGAAGCGTGCACAATACACAAAGGAGCAAACGAGTCGCTCCCCAGACACTTGCCCGCCCAGGTTGGACTTGAAGGGATTTTCCCTCCGGCCGCTCAAATGTCTACCAGTGACGTCGCGGAGTGGGAGGTGCGTTGCCGCGATCTCTTTTTTGATAGCGAAGGGGCGGAGACTCGTGTGTCGCTCTTTAATGACCTCACTGCCCCAGGGCCTATAGCAATAGGGCGGGTGTTTGGCCTTCATGGAGACGTCAGCAGGGAGACTCTGTGGGCGGAACAGGAAGTCGGCAACGCACGTGTCTGCCTACGGGGAAGCCGCTTTCAGTTGCTCCGTATCCCGCTTGGAGCCATGAGTCGTCCCGTAACTTGTGTTGCCTGGGTGCCCCAAGGTGTTGCCAAGGAGACGCCCGACAAGGTGAGAGATGCGTCCCTCTTCTTTCCAGAGAGTTCCCCCCCCCCATCCCCTCGTTTCTGAGCTCCTATTAGACAATTCGGGTAGCAAAGCAGTGGATGCTTTCCGCTAAATTAGTCGCTTATGCAAAAGGAAGGCAATGTGGAAAGCGAAAAAAAGGGGAGGTAATTGTATAAATTTCCACTTTGTCTCATCTCTGAAATGAGGCCAACCAAGTTCAAGAGGGCATGAACAACTTTGTGTGTGTGTGTGTGTGTGTGTGTGTATGTATCTATGTATATATATGTGTTGTATTTGTGCTGATAAATAAATAAAGGGAGACTAGTATAGATCTATTTCAAGTTATTCAGCTCTCATCAGCTAGCCATATATATTTGTTTGTGTGTGTGTGTGTGTGTGTGTATGCTAATTTAGAATAGAATAGAATTCTTTATTGGCCAAGTGTGATTGGACACACAAGGAATTTGTCTTTGGTGCATATGCTCTCAGTGTACATAAAAAGATACATTCATCAAGAATCATAAGGTACAACACTTAATGATAGTCATAGGGTACAAATAAGCAATCAGCAAACAATCATTATCAATATAAATCCTAAGGACACAAGCAACAAAGTTTACAGTCATGCAGTCATAAGTGGGAGGAGATTTAAATTTAAGGCTTTTAAATTAAGAAAATGGGTTGCATATTTTCCTTTGAAAATCAGGGGGAAAAACCACACACTGTCAGTTTCTGGTAATACTAAACTTTGCAAGGTAGAGTACACATTGCTCTTCTGCATTTTGCAAAGGAATAATATTTTGTCCCCGTTTATCAAGCCAGGTAATGGTATCTTACAATTATGTGGAGTGAATTGAGCGACCTTGCAAAACAATTTTGAATTCAGTAATGTAACAGTATAGAACAGTAATAAGGTTGGATTTGAGTTTTCAAGGCGCACATTACTTTTTCCAGTGTTCTTGTTTATATTATATAGTATCCATGTTTCTCCATGTTTCAATATAATACTTATATGTAATTCTCTGCGTTTTACTTTATATAGAATTGTTTGGTTTGTCATCGCTGAAAGACCTTCCCTTAAGTTTTAATGTACCAGGAAACATCATGTGATACTTTAACTATTCAATTTAAGTTTGTTTCTATAGGCCCTCTTGCAGCTGTCTTCATTTACGTCTCCTGGGCACAATTATTTAATAGTTGACTTTCTATAGAGTTTTACAACTTATTTTCTGTCAAAAATGGATTGTTGATTGGAATAGAGCTGCCATACCTTAGAACCAAGAATGTGGGCAACCAGGAGACAATATTAAAGCGATATTTAAAAAACCTCCAGATCTACTCTTATTTTGTTTTACAACTTAGATATAATAATCCTAATTAAAATATGTTGGATGAAACTTGCTTAAAAATGACTTTGTTTTTCAAATAGTTAGGCATGATTTAACTATAGGTGGTTTTATTTTCCATGTTTATCTTGCAGGTACAACTTGACAAGGAAGAACTGAAGCGTTTAATTACTGAAGCTAAAGAGAGATTGCAGTATGTTTGGATTGCATTTGAACAAGAGTGAAAAGTCAATTTACAGCAAAACACCTGTATTAAATTTAAAAATAATTAGCCAAGCAAAAATCTAGTTTATGTCTAATTATATTTGTCCAATGAAAATATATAAACTGGACTGAGTGATTTAAAGCATAAGTGTAATAGGTGGGAATTGTGTTAGTGATATATGAAAATGATATAAGAAATTTTTAGCATAGAAGTAGTAATGGAAAAATATTTGTGATTAAATACACTCAATTGACATAAACTGTCAAAAGTAAACAGACCAGTTCAGGTTTTGGAAAAAAAATATACAATTAAAACTGGAATACTGTATAGTAGAATTTTTGAATAGAAAATAATAAAGTCATTACATATTAAAAATGCTGATGTCTAATAAAGTGTTATAATTGTACTAACATGCATTAACATACATTCAATACATTGAAACTATATTTTTTGTGAGGATGAGTCTGCTACGGAGTGTGATTTGTTTGTTTCCACAAATAAGTATTTTCCAGCTAAAGGAGATAGGTTGTTGATAAATCTTTATGGGATTGCAACTGTGTCATTGCTCTAAATTTATCTCCCAAGTACATAAAAATGTCAGATTTACAACTCATCTTCATATTTATCTGGGGTTCTATACAGTGAGGGAGACGGTGGCTAAGACTCGGAGCTTGTTGATCAGAGGGTCGGCAGTTCAGTGGTTCGACTCCCTAGCGTCGCGTAATGGAGTGAGCTCCCGTTACTTGTCCCAGCTTCTGCCAACCTAGCAGTTCAAAAGCATGTAAAAATGCAAGTAGAAAAATAAAACCACCTTTGGAGAGAAGGTAACAGTGTTCCATGTGCCTTTGGCGTTTAGTCATGCTGGCCACAGAGACATCTTCGGACAGCGCTGGCTCTTTGGCTTTGAAATGGAGATGAGTACCACCCCCTAGAATAAGGAACCACTAGCACATATGTGCAAGGGAAATCTTTACCTTTACCATAAAGTGAAATAGGTGGAACCTGCAAAGTTATTGGCACAGAAACAATTTGGAATTGTATAAGCGATGAAAGATTAGATAGTGGCATTATTGTTAACTTCTTTTTTACATGAAGGACAGGGGATGATGATGATGATGATGATGATGGAAGTGGACAAGAAGGAACCTCAGGTGCCATGGATGATGTTGATGGTGAGGTAGCCAGCTCTTCTCCCAAAGATGAGGACACTGATAAGTTAGATGATGATGAATTGGCAGAATATGACTTGGATAACTATGATGAAGAAAATGCAGGTATTTATCTCTCCTTCCTGCTGTACACAAACAGCTTCTCTATTCAAGGATGTGCAATTGTGTCTTTACAAAATATGCTACTTGTTTCACAATTATAAGTCTGCTCAAGAACAATTTGTTTGTCATATGATAGGTACTGAGGGCCTTGGAGAAATCTTTGCGGGGCTTGCAGTATATGGAACAAATGAAAATGATCCATATATCACTATTAAAGATACTGTGAGTATTAAAGCATAGTTGCTTTGTTTCTTAACACTGAAGATTGTTTAAATACATAATTTTGATATTGGCTAAAGATAACATTCTGTATTGGTTTGGGATGGTAGGCATAAAAAATAGAATAGAATTCTTTATTGGCCAAGTATGATTGGATACACAAGGAATTTGTCTTTGGAGCATATGGTCTCACTGTACATAAAAAGACAAGATACATTTGTCAAGAATCATAAGGTACAACACTTAGTGATAGTCACTTCTTAATATTAATAACACTTAATGGTAAGTGTTATTTGAAGAAATGTTTCAATTAATCAGTTTGAAAAAAAATGATTTGATTAAAATCTGTCTTTTAATATTGTATATCTAGGCTTTTGTTTTAACAACATACTTGATATAAATTACTTTGGTAATATATATTAATTTTGGCTATCTTAATATTGCAGATTCTCTTTTAAGCACAAGAATGCATCAAGTCATAATTTAGTACTTTTTCCAGTTGTCTTTTCATTATAATTATTTTAATTGTATCTTCACACATTCAGTTATTCTCATGTATTGTGTTTGAATACCTTTTGTTTTCAAATTTGTGAAAGTTTAGTCTGGGATTGGAAGAAGTGAACGAATGATTTTTCTTAAACATTAAGAAAATGTTTTTAAAAAATATCATTTATTAGGTGACAAGACAAATTGTCTTTTAAAGTACGACTGGTTTCAGTTAGTTTTTAAAAGACTAAACATTCCCAAATATTTGCGTCTAAAATTGTTTCATGGTATCTGTTAAATACAGTGATAAAATAAGGATTTGAAAATTGGACTAAAAATCATATTCAAACTTATATTCTTTCAGGATCAATATGAGAAAGAAGACTTTGTGATTAAGTCAAATGACAGTCTTGTTATATGTGGCAGAGTTGATAAGGACCACTGCAGCCTAGAAGTCCATGGTAGGTATTAAAATCCTTTTGGCTTTTAAAAAAGAATCATGGAAGATATGGATGGTTTATTCATTAAGTTGATTTCCTGTATTACATTTGTTCATAATTGTCAACTCTATGCTTGAATTCTCCCTCTTTCAAAAAGGGATTTTTCTACAGGATATGAATTGCCATAAAAGCACAATTTCAAGTGTTTGTTTTGTATTTGTTTTGAGTTGCTACATTTTGAGCTTGATGTATTATGTGTTATTGTCAGATTCTTTTTTCCTGATCATGTGATTCATACCCTTCCCTAAAATAAGAACATGAATGCTTTGTTATAATATTTTTATTATTACAGACTGATCAGTTAGTATTGTGTAAAGCTACATATTTTTTGCCATTTGTTTATAATCTCATAGAATCATGACATTTCTTATAAATCACTTCCCCATAGTCTCTTAATGCATTTGGTGGGAAAATAAAACTCACTTTTATAGCCTTGTACTTCCTCACAATTTCTTGTCAATATTTTGGAATAATTTATAATCCATATCCTCCATAATATTGAAACATAACATTAAAATCTGTAGAGATTCTCAGACATTTAGGCCATGGTTGTCCCATAGGTGTTTTCTTTGGGAATGGATTTCCAGAGAAAAAATTGCAGACTACAGGAATCAGGAGCACTACTCCGGTGACCCTGAGGCCACAGATAAACCTCCAAGTGCTTCAATGACCCTCTAAAAGGATGCAAATGACCAGCTATCTGCAAGGAATATAAATCCTTCCATTCCCCACTATCCTGTCAGAGCTGAAAAAGCTTCTTGGATGAGAAACGAAACGTCTTCAAAAAGAAAAAAAACTAAGAATGTCCAGTTGCCTCCCGAAAAAAGCACCTTTGGGATAACATTGAAATATTGCTTATATTAGATCAAGCTATTTATCCATTTGGTTGAATTGTGTTTGCTTTGACCACACGTTCCTTGGAGTCTTCACACGTTTTATCACCATCATTGAGCTCAACTGTTTCTTGTATTGCTTATTGGATCCTCTCTTTTATAGCATAAGATTAATAAATGCAGAGGTGTAAATAAATAAATCAAATATGATTAGTATTAATATTGTCAGCCTGTGGTGGACCTGTTCAACTTGCATTCCTTTTATTGAGTTCTGCTTGTCTAGAACTCAGCAAACTGTAGGAGAGAGGGAAGGTTACAATATATGCTTGACAATGTTTTTGTGATTAAAAATATAGCCTTTATAAAGGAACTCAGAAATATCTTCCCAATATTTCATTTTTTTATTTGTGATATAGTATAGTGGTAATTTTAATTTTATTCTTCTCTCTACAAGCGTATGCATATGTTCTGTGTGCTTTTGTAGTGGGAGTATGATTTTTTTAAAAATTTACTTAAAGGAAGTTACTTAATTCTTTCAGTTTATAATCATGAAGAAGATTCCTTTTATGTCCATCATGATCTTATTTTATCTGCATATCCCTTAAGCGTGGAATGGATGAACTTTGATCCTAGTTCCAATGATTCTGCTGGTAAGTTAGTGTACTATTTTATTTCTAATGATACCAACATTGTAAGGGGACATCGGTATGAAAGTGCAGAGAGAGACAGATAGGAACAAATGTTGAGGACAATTTTTTTTCTTGTTTTCTACCACATTGTCCTTCTCCTTTTTCTTTTTTGTCTGAGCATTTATATTTTTACTTCAGTAGCCACTCTTTCTTTTCCTGTTTTCATTCTGGATTGTTTTTCTTCTAAAAGTGTGTAACTTAGAAGTAGATTTTTTTAGGCATTGCCCTGTATGATTGTGGAAAAGAGATTAAATATTATAGTAAACTAGGGAATCTTATTATCCAGCATTAATGATAATTATCATATTGTTTTTCCAAATGTTGTGATAACCTTTTAGAACAACTGGCTAAATAGATTTCAGGGCACTGTTTTCTGATGTCTTTCCTGAGGAAATAAAGTCTCTCAGGCTATCATTGTGTTCCATATTATGTAACATTGTAAGACTAGTGGGAGAAGTTATGCGTAGCTTCAGTGTCTAAGCACACAACATCTCCTTTCCATCTAAATCCAAGGAAAACTGATAGTTAAAAAATTGTGAGAGATTTTTGATAATTAAATTGCTGAGGATGACCAAAGTGAAGCTTAATCAAATCAAATCCAGTATTGAATGTAGCTGAATGTGCTTCTATGTGCTCAACCTTACTCCTTGCAATAAACAGGGAGACCTTTTCTAACTCAAAAAAGGTTAAAGTAACAAAATAAAATGTATTCTTTACAGAGTCATGAGATGATGACATAAATTTAGTAGAAATTCATATTAGAAGAGTATGCATACTTTTGGATCTGCCATAAGCAACTTGCTCCTGGGCCAGAGAAAATATATGTTTGAGCTGGGTCAACTCAATACATTGTTTAGTAACTGCCTCATTTAATGACCATTCATGGTTATAACAGTAATGAAACAGTAATATCTGCTTCTAAGAATAGCAGGTTTAGTAAGGGTGCCCATCCCTGATCCAAGGCTCCCTTGCCTACTTTGGAGTGTGGATTTATGAGATTACACATGATTAACTTGGATATTTCTTTAGGAAATTATATTGCTGTTGGCACAATGAAACCTGTTATTGAAATATGGGATCTTGACATAGTGGACTCTTTAGAGCCAGTTTTTTCACTAGGACATAAGGCAAAATTAAAGAAAAAGAAACAAAAGAAGGTAAGTATGAGCAAATTTAATATTAATAAAGTTTAAACTTTCTCAATAAGAATAGCAGAAAGTTGCTTGCCTTTTCAGTCTCTGTCATATATACATGAGCTAATCATGTTACTCTTGGAAATTAGAATAGAATAGAATTCTTTATTGGCCAAGTGTGATTGGACACACAAGTAATTTGTCTTTGGTGCATATGCTCTTAGTGTACATAAAAAGACAAGACAGCCTTAGTGAATGGTTTGACCGAGTTGACGGAATTATCTGTTTAGCAGAGTGATGGCGTTCGGGGAAAAACTGTTCTTGTGTCTAGTTGTCTTGGTGTGCAGTGCTCTATAGCGTCATTTTGAGGGTAGGAGTTGAAACAATTTATGTCCAGGATGCGAGGGGTCTGTAAATATTTTCACAGCCCTCTTTGAATCATGCAGTTTACAGGTCCTCACTGGAAGGCAGGTTGGTAGTAATTGTTTTTTCTCCAGTTCTGTGTCTGTCTTGTTGGGTTTCAGAATGTTGTAAGTTGCCTCCAGAAAACTATAAGTGTGCACAGAAAGGCTTCTTTGTCAATGTGTCTGTGCTTGGTCCAAAGCTGATCTTGATAGTTGCAACGTGGTTTTCGGTGATAGAAAGATTGGCTATTCTTTTTTACATAGCACATCTTCAAATTTATTTTCTGTTTAATATTTACAAAGATTTTAATTGCTAAAAAAGTATCAGTGGATTAAGATTCTCAGAACAGTTGTTGCCAGCTGTTGTGGAACATATTGGACTAGAATGACCCTGTAGGTTTGAGACTATTTAAGACAGTAGAGTAAAGAAGCATAGGCAAGGATTGCCTTTCACGTTTGGAAACCTGTGCAAGGGTTATAGAATTTACAATATTTTATTATTATATTTAGAAACTAAAAAGTTCTTAATCTTTTTACATGAAGAATTTATCCAAAGAAGACCATCAGGGGCATACTGATGCAGTGCTTGATCTTTCATGGAATAAAAATCTCAGGTAAAAATATATATTTAAAGATAAATTAGTGTGAATTATATTTTATTAAAAATATTTCTATAGCTCACAATGAAAGTAATGCACAGTTGTGTTCCATTACATCGAAGTAAGTCATAATTATAGATATCTGTAGGGCAATTGCTATAGATAGTGAAATTTGGTCTTTATTTCATCTTATTTAGCTTTCTGAAGACATATTTTTGAAATATGCTTTTCACTTATGCAGGTTTATTAATTTGTGTGGCTTAATTTAATCACTGTAGGAAGCCATAAAATTGATCTTAGATAACAGAATACATATTTCTCAATCTTGGCTTAAAGGCAGTCATTGCATATTTCAAAAATACAGTTCTAAATACTTGTTACTTTTTGGATTTTATAAAGCCTTACATATCTTTGCTGCTGAATGTAACCAAGACTTCATGTGCAAACACAAACACATATATTAGACAGTATCCAAGTATACAGTTTTGAAATAAGCGTGGTGCCTGTTTTATTTATTTCATAAATAAACTAGCATGAGATGTGCAAATGTGAAGCGTGATCTTCAGGCAGTTATGTAAGCAGTTATTTGGGATAGCCTCACAAACTTTGGCTTTTCTTGTCACAGTGATATTTTGTGTCACACAGAATCTTGAAGCAAGTTGTGCCCCAACTTGAAAGAAATTTTTGAAGACCTCTACAGAAAAATAATTGAGATCTATCAGGACAAAAAAGGCTGTAAACCTCAAGGGCCAGTCAGGGCAGTGCTGGGATTCAAGTAATTTAACAACCGGTTCTCTGCCCTAATGATTTCTTCCAACAGCCAGTTCACCTAACTGCTCAGAAAGTTAACAACCGGTGCTCCCGAAGTGGTGAGAACTGACTGAATCCCACCACTGAGTCAGGGACATAGTTTGAAGTAAAGATTTTGGGCAACAGTTAATTTTCCTAAGAGGTATCAGGCCGCAGACCAGGGGTTGGGGACCCTTGATCTATAGGCTTCTCTTACCTTGGTTGAAGGAAAGCACTTTGGGAAAATTCAGATTCATAGAAGCCAAGTGTAGCAAAGTGAAAGCATTGGCTCACAAAAACAACTCTGGAAACAATGGCTTACAAGAAGTTTGGTGTTTGCCTTAAGTTTACAAAAAACCCACCTGATTTTATAGGCTTCTCAAGCAATATTCTATTGGCAGATCAATCAAAAATGAAACTTTTCAAGCTACAATTAAATTGTTACATTATTGAAGGAAGTGAGAATTCACACTGGATGAGTCACTTCTGCAGGACAATATCATGCCATCAGTGTATCAGTTGAAATCAAGCAGGTCACGTTGAAAGAGAATCCAAATATACAATCAAGAGAATGGATCATGAATAATATATTATTCAGGAGAATACCTGTTGCAAATTAAGTCCAAACCTAAATCCCAGAAAAATGTGACATGGGTTGAAACCAGCAGGTGACTAAGTTGAAAGATTGGGCAAAAATTCCTATACAGCAATCGGAGGAACTGATGATCAGGAAGTGTTTGGCTGCAGTTCTTGCAGCTAAAGATGATGTAACCAGTTACGGAATCTTAAAGGGGCAGTGGGATTACACTAGCACAACCCATAAGGTGACTTCATCTGTGACGTGAATGAAACAGGCACCAATCCTAGGGATAGCTTTTCATTCAATGAGACCATTTGAAGGTGTAACAATCCATAGCAGGGACATGCAAAATGTCAGAAAATTCAAAAGAGCAAATACTTTTTCAGAAACTGTTTGGTTATTTACCTTATATTTATTCATTTAATTCATTGGGCAATCTATCTGTCACTCAATTAAAACAAAAATTTCTGAGCAGTTAGAAAGTCACTCGATTTTATTTAAAAGCAATAATTCTCCCTCTCTCCCTCCCTCCCTCCCTCCCTCCCTCCCTCTCTCCCTCTGTCTTTCTCTTAGCAACATATTTGTTTCAGGTATTCATCACTATTCTTTGGACAAGAAGGGTAAAACATGACTTGATCTAAGACCTGCCATTGAAGCTGTTTGCAAATCAATATGCTTGTTTCTTTTAGATCTGTCTTGGCAAGTGCCTCAGCTGACCATTCTGTAATTCTCTGGGACATGTCCAGGGGCACAACAGCAGCAACACTTTCTCTTCACACAGACAAGGTATGTTGATGATTCTGAAAGCATAGCCCCATTGATCTATTGCAGCAAAATAACAATAGAATATCATACAGATGTATTGCGACAAATACAATTTTGTTCTTTTTCTCTAATACTGGGTGGGTTTTTTTGTAAAATATAAAAAAACCAATTTCAGTCAGAGTTTTTATCTAGTCTACTTGCCACTAGAAAAATTGACTTCTCATTTTCCTTATCCCTCCCTGGAAGACCTTCAGTACTTCAGTGTTAATTTCAGTAACATCATCTTCCTATTCCATGTCTAAGCCATCTAAGAAAAAGTATTTTAAGTCATTTAATCTGTATATGATTTTTGAAGAAACCTTTATATTCCCTCAGATAGTCATTACTCTTTAATAAGCTAGGAAAGAGAGAAAATGGGGATCTGAGAGCCTTACTAAATGAAGATTTATGAAGCAACAAATCATTGCCATGCTGTTGCGCAGTTCATCTGTGAACATGGAGACAGTGCTGCAATCTCACCTTGTCTAGCACCATTGGTGGCACTGGAAATTCATTGTTGTAATAACAATGTAACACCCTTCACAGTTTTCTGTCAGTTTTTGGCTGTGCCTTTTTTCCAGAAGCTGGTAGAAACTATGTAACACAGGCTCACCAGAGGTTTCTATCTACCAAGTTTCTAGTTCTCCTATTTGGATGTTACAGTGATGTAGAGTTTCCTTTGCTGTGACTTTGTAGTGCTTGTGTAAACAACCTCCGGGTCTCTTCTCAGTCTCTAGTACACCAGAGAGCAACTAGCGAGGCACGTTATTGCTTGCCCATTCTGATGATGTATCCCACCACCACAACTAAGTTCTGATAAATAGAGACTCAATGCTGGTGGACTTTGTGAATCTTGAGGCTGAAGACATGGTCTTCCCAATGAATGCCAAGAATGGACCAGGGAGCATGTATGTGAAATTTCTAATGTTGTTTGGTGTGTCATCGGTAGACAGGATAAAGGGATAACCACAGCTCTGTAGACTTGTAGGGGTTTGTTGAGATATGGACATTGCATTGATTGCATTGTAATATGCAGCTATCCCAGAGCTTTGTTAAATGTGATACTTATAAATACATAAATAACTAAAATAGTGTTGGACTTTGAATTTAAAAACATGTATGTATGTATGTATGTATGTATGTATGTATGTATGTATGTATGAATGAATGTAAAAATCAAAGCTAATCTAGGTTCAAAAACTCAAATTGTGTTTGAATTCTAAGAGACCAAATGATTAAGTACTAAGAAGGATGGGCTTTTTTATCCACTCTATTAAAAAAGTTCTAATAGGCAGCTTTAGGGATGAAAAACTGCATTTGTGATTCCCCTTCGCCTTTAGAAACCTACAACTTATCATTCATTAGTTCTATTAAGTACAGGTTTAGCAGTATTAGAGTCCTAGTTTGATGAGCCAAGTAAATCTATAGAGAAAAACACTCTTAAATTTTAGATTTAACTCTGGCTAATTTTGTGAAAAGTTATGCAATCACAGCCCAGTGGGAGAAATTAATGTCAACTCCTAGTTAACATAATTATTCAAATAAGATTTGATCTTCATTTTCCATGGCTATTACTTTAGATGTTTGAATTCTAGTGAAGTGAGCTCTGTAGAAATAACATCTAATTATAAATGTTAAAACCAATTAACAATTCCAGACTTTTTGTTCTACATAATGAAGTTTTAGCTAACATAAATTTTACATGCTGATGGTTGTAAGCTACTCTACCTTAAATTAGCAGTTAAATAGATCATTGAACACTCCTTTCTGTTTGTGAAAAGAATTATAGTGGGAATTATTTAAAATCATGTACACTGTATAACTACTATTTTGATGCAAAAATATTTCAAATCTAATTCATTATTTTTAGGTGCAAACACTGCAGTTTCATCCATTTGAAACACAGACTCTAATTTCTGGCTCTTATGACAAGTAAGAACAAGCTTGTTTATTGCTTCTATCACACTATAAAAGTATAGTCCCAAATTGCTTTTTCAAGAGGCAACTGGACTTTCTTGTTTTTCTTTGAAGACATTTTTTCTTCTCATCCAAGAAGCTTCTTCAGCTCTGACTGGATGGTGGGGAATGGAAGGATTTATACTCCTTGCAGGCAGCTGGTCATTTGCATCCTTTTAGCGGGTGATTAAGGTCACCTGGATGTTTATCCGTCTCTTCAAAGAAAATCAAGAAAGTCCAGTTGCCTCTTGAAAAAAGCACCTTTGGGACAATCATGACCTGAATGACTGAGAATCTCCATAGATGTAAAAGTACAGGTGATATATAAACCATATGAATGTAGAGATAAATAATAAAATTATTACAGGTAGTCCTCAAAGTCTTTTATGACAGCCCCTCCCAAAAAAGATACTTAACAACCTTCAATAGCCACACACACACGCACCCCAGTCCATGTGATAGCATTTCAAGCACTCAACTTGCATTGTGGCCATTTTCAGCAGCCTGTAGTCACAAGACCACAATTTACATCATTTTTGGCAAAACCTAGTGTTTGCTTTGTTTTCAGAAACTAGTCCAAGGTCCTACAATGGGTTTGGTTTATCATCTCCATTTTTGTTTAACCACCATAAAAATATTATAAATTGGGGTTGGTTGCATAGATGACCCATTTTATAACTATTAGGACTTACTACTGTTATAAGTAGGTTCCATTATAAGTCAAGGACTACCTGTATTTCCTTCACAAGGTATTTGACACATAATATTTTGTTAATGATGTCGTCTTTAAAGCATAATAATATACTTTTGGTATGATTTATGGAAGTGTTTTTTTGAGTACCCTCAACAGGAATGGTCAACCTGATTTTAGCCTCAGGTTGCATTAGCTTTCTATGCAGACTTAATTAGAAACAAGACCATTTGAAGCCAGTAATTCCACTTACTAGGCATGCATTTGCCGTTTATTACTTTTATAACCAGTGAGATTGCTGTGAATTTTACTAATGACTCAGCTGGAGTGGAAGTATTTTATTAGGTTAGAAAAAAAATCTGTCTCTCATGGATAAATTAATTTTAATTTATAATGTTTAAAATTCAGGGGCCAAATTTGAATAAACATTTATTGATACTTTTCAGATCAGCCATTTTATATGACTGCAGAAGTCCACAGGACAATCATAGAACCTGGAGATTTAGTGGACAAGTTGAAAGAGTGACTTGGAATCATTTTTCACCCCACCACTTCTTAGTAAGTACAATAAGTGCTTTGCATTTTGTCTTATCCATTGTAGTGTATGTATTTATGCAGGCTATGCATCATTTCAATTCAATTCGTTGTATGCCAGCCAGAGTCACATTGTTTGAGTTAGACAGCCCTAAAACCTATTAAGTAGTAAGATAGAAAGAAAATGCTTCACAGGAACAGGGGTGAGGTGCATTGCATTTGCATCTTTTCCTAACTGCATCATATACCCTCTGCTGAGCTGTGGTGGCATAGTGGCTAGAATGCACCATTGCAGGCTAATTCTGCGGAATGCCAGGGGTTTGCTCCTCACATGGCTCAAGGTTGACTCAGCCTTCCATCCTTCCGAGGTCAGTAAAATGGGGACCCAGATTGTTGGGGGCAATATGTTGACTCTGTAAACCACTTGGAGAGGACTGTAAAGCACTATGAAGCGATATATATATGTATATCATCCAAGATTTTCCAAGGCAGCCAGCATATTTTAAGATATAAAATAATCTATGTACATTATATTAAAATACTTCCTAATAAGTGGAAGTCTTGCTGCTTTGCAATTTGATAGTGCTACCTTTATTTCATTAAGAAATGCTTTGGTAATGTGGTGAAGTCTAAAATTTACTCATATATGGCAAGTTATGCTGACATAGATAACGGATCATTCTGATCTGTTGCTTGCTATCAAATCAGGAATAATGGTACCTGTGTGGCTAGAGTTGGCCATCAAACATCCAGGTGCTAGTTCTTTGTGCAGTCTTTCCCAACTTCGGCACCGTCCTTTCAGCTTCCAGAATTTTCTACCATGGCCCGTCAGGCTGGATGGGATTTCAAGTCCATACCTCTGAAAGATCATCAGATTGAGAAAGGTGGCCTGCCTATTGATTTTGTTTTTAAAATCTCTGGAAATAATTTGTTGTAGGCAAGCACGGAAGATGGATTTGTATACTGTCTTGATGCTCGTTCCCATAAACCAGTCTTCACAATGAAAGCTCATGACGAAGAAGTATCTGGTAAGCATTTCTTTTCCCAGTCAAGATCCCAAGGAAATTCCATTCTAGTCAGATATCTTATATAGTTCTCTCATATCATATTTTTGAGACAAACTTATATTTGCCATTCTACAGTGCATAAAGAGCATGCATTATTTGGTTGGATCCTAGGCATAGTTAAGCCTTTGAGAGATGTTGCCCTTTAAGGAGGCATTGTCTTGCCCTCTCCTCAAGAAGCCATTGCTGGATCCCACCACAATGGACTATTTTCATCCAGTATCTAACTTTCCTTTTCTAGAGAAGGTTGTGGATAACGTGGTTGTGCAGCAACTTCTATGGGCCATGGATAAAGTTGATTATCTGACTCTTTTCAGTCAGTATTCAGACTTTGGCCATTGGCTAGAGATGGCATCTCTAAGTGGCCACAGGACAGGAGAAGTGCATATGTTCTTGCTCTTCTTGATTTCTTGGCAACCTTTGATATCATCAACTGTGGTATCCTTCTGGGTTGGTGTTGATTGAGAGAGGAGAGGTTCTGCGGGTTCAACAGGGCTTGGTACTCTCTTCATTTCTATTTAACTTCTAAATGAAGTCACCGGGTGAGATCATTAATTGCCATGATATCCATATCTGTCCTTGGCAAACTCATCAGTACTACTAATGCCTTGTTCCAATGTCTGAGGCTGTTGAGGTCTGGGAACAATAGGCTTCAGTTGAACAAGATTGAGCAACATTAGATTTTACCATCTTTGGTTCTGGATGGGGCTGTGATACTCCATAGAGACCCTGTGTTCAATCTGGGGCTCCTTCTATAACCACAACTCCTATCCTTCCTGGGAAGCAGGTTATGTCATAACTAGGAGGACCTTTGCGCAGCTTGGTATTGTGCCCCAGTTTTGCCTGTTCCTGGATTATAAGCCTTTGCTTAGTCACACATCCTCTGCTCATCTCCAAATTGGATTACGGTAACTCAATGCTGCCCTTGAAGATCATCTGGAAGCTTCAACCACTGCAGAGTACAGCAAGTGCAGCTGCATGGACAATTACATGCCCCCAACTCCGGGAAGATGAACATTATACCTTTATTCTGCGAGATGCACTGATGGCCAGTTTGTTTTAGTCACAATTTTAGGTGTTGCTTTTCATCTTTAAAGCTCTACATTGCATGGGATCAAGTTATTTGATGGACCACCTCTCTCTGATTATAGCTATCAAACCGATCATATCAAGCGGGGGGGGGTGTAATGCTTTGGGTGTCATCGACAAAGAAACCCCAACTGGTAGGACCCGGATGGTGTGCCTTTTCTACTGTGGGCCCTGCCCTCTGTAACATCATTCTCCTTGAGATGAGATTGGCCCCATCCTGTCTTACTTTTCAGAAGGCCCTTAATACTTTCCGTTGACTTTGGAATCCCATGAGCCTGCAAGATGATTATGTAATGTCAACTGGTGGTTGTTCTCCCATATTCTTGTTTTTGTAATTTGGGATGTGTGTTATATGGTTTTAATTGTTAATATATTGGTAGACCACCCAAAATTATATCTCATGAGCCTAGTGACTTCATACATTAATAACTTAAATAGAGTTCTTGTTTTTTAGTATTTTTGACAAATGAAAGAAGTATCTTTATTTTTACCAATGCCAATGGAAGAAGATGCATTTCAGTTGGCATTGCTGCACCATGGATGTGGGGTGCCTTTAAATCAGAGACCCCTTAACCTAAAAGAATGAGGCCTACAAGCAAGTTTTCTTCTGTTTTCTTCCTGATTTAATACTAAAAGCACCTGCTTATGTTTTCCAGGACTACAGTTAAGTAGCCAAATCAAAGGATGTCTTGTCACAACATCTTCTGATAAATCTGTGAAAATTTGGGACATCCTAGGAAACAAGCCTTCTTTAGTCTATTCCAGAGATATGAAAATGGTAATTTTTCCTGCAGCTATATTTATAGAGCCTTATTTGGGGGGGGAGAGTGAGTGCAGAATAAAATTGGTGGGAAACCTGGTCTGTTTAATATTGAATGTTACTAAATTAATATTTATGTTGCGAGTATGTTGGTTACATTAATACTTACATGAGACAAATGGCCTACATTTTATGAATTGTATTTCCTCTAATACCATGATGGCAAGCCTATGGCAGGCATGCCAAAGGTGGCATGCAGAGGCCTCTCTGCAGACACGCAAGCTGTTGCCCAGCTCAGCTCCACTGTGCATGTGGGCATGCCTCCCGCCGGCCAACTGATTTTCGGGTCTCTGCTGTGCATGCGAGAGCTGTTTGAACAGTGATCTGGGGTTGCACGCCCTCCCTGCGCCCCCTTTTTGGTCCCAGAAGGCATCAGGGAGGTCTGCTAGGCCCAAAACAGGGCGTGGAAGGTACAGTGCATCTCCCGTGACCTGTTTGTGATCCTGGGAGGCTAGAGAGCCAAAATGGGGCACAGGGGGTTGGTCCCACATGCATACACAGGGGGGCGCACACGTATGCGCAGGGGGTTGGGCGTGTGGGGTGCGTGTGTCGCATGCACATTGCATTATGGGTGTGGGCACACTTTCGGCATGCGAGGACAAAAAGGTTAGCCATCACTTCTCTAATACATAAAGTCTAAAGACGTTGGATATGCACCTCTTTGATTTTAGTTCACTGATTTGAATTAGAAATATGTTGTTGAGATGTATTGTATTGAGTCAGCAGAAAATCAGAAGAGAATGTGTCTTCTGCCCACAGGGTTCCCTGTTTTGTGCAGGTTGCTGTCCAGATCTGCCATTTGTTTATGTCTTTGGAGGAGAAAGGCAGGGACTACAACTCTGGGACATAAGCACAATTTCCGCAGGTGACTGTTCTCATTCATTTACTAGTTACGTAATCCTAAAAAAAAGGTCAATTTCTTCTTTAAAATTAGAGTTTTTAAAACCTCTCTCTTTTTGGCATTACAGTAAATGATGTTTTTGGAACTCGACAGAGGCTAGCAGTTACCACATCAAGTTCTGAAGCAAGTAATTCTGCAAATAGCAGTAGCAGCTGTGGAGGAGCTGCAATGGAATCATGAAATAAGCTTATGTTTTTTTTAAATTAACATTCTAAGTAAACCGATTTTTTAAACTTGCTTTTACGGTCATGTTACCATGAAGTTTGGTCTTGATCTTAAAAATTTTCTGAGGTGTCAACCAGCTAGAAATTGGAATATGCCAAAACAAAATCACTAGCAATAATGTAAGAAATTACTCTTAATGTGTTCATTTGTATTAAGAAAGATAAATGTAGGCATTCTGATGTATCCACTGAAATCCTTTGACATTGGCTTAAAAAGGTACTATTTAAAAAACAGTTTTCTAAGAACCTAAAGGAAGCTTTCTATATTGTGGAAGGTTTAAAGTGTGGTGTTGTTAACCAGGATTTGATAACTTGTGAGAGCATGATTCTCTGGTCTTATATAAATATATTATATTTATAATATAGGCATGTGCTAATTAATAAAATCTAATTGGCATAAATAAAAAAGCTAAGATTAACAATATTGGGTTCCCCCTCCCTTCCATTTGTATTCAGTTCTTGGAGAGTTCCTGGTTTTTCAGAAATAGTTTGCCATTGCCTCCTTCCTAGGCTCAGAGAAAGTGACTGGCTCAAGGTCACCCATCTGGCTTCATGCCCAAAGTGGGACTAGAATTCATGGTCTCCCAGTTTCTGATGCCTTAATTACTACACCATGGCTCTCGTCTCTCTGATTCAGACCATTAATTTAATATACTTCTACCTAGGAGAACTATCAATGTCAGCATAGTTAATATTGGCTGAAGTTCATAATGTATAGATAAATGAATGGTTTAATAAAGCAAAAATGCTATGGTGAAAAAAAAATTATATACTGGGGGAAAATTCAAAGGAGAAAAAAAAACAGTACACACATTAAAAAGCAGTATTTTAATTTTCCGTAAGAAAACAAATCTTAATGATACCTTCATTCCATAAATATATTAGCAGCAGAATTTCCCTTTCAAAATAAGTGGTTATCGGTTGCAGTATAGACAGAATTACATGAATAACCTTTGTATGTAAAATCCATGCTAAAACTAAGCTTGCATTTCAAACACAAGCATTAGCATGCCTTACTCTGATTCCCATACTATATTTTTTGTTTTCTAATTCTTTTGGAATGCTCAGTTGTCAACAAATGAGCAAATATTTCATTGACAAATATCAATTTAATGAACTAAGTTAAGCTACAAACTTTTTTCCAATAAAGAACACTTTATTGTAATGAAAAAAATTTGGTTTGTGTATACTTTCACATTAAGTATACCTTTAACAGAGACAGCTGATGCTGTTTCAGCTGTATCCATCATGCATCAATCAAGTCACCAATGATACCATTTCAATGGATGAACATAGTAATTATATTGTTTTAATATATGTAATGTTCCTGGCAATCACTCTGGAAACAGATAAGCCATTTTCATTATAGATGAGAATTTGGCCACTGAGTATAAATTTAAACAAACAATAATTTTAGGAATTGTCTTATTTGTGACAAGAAAGTGTATCAGTTGTCACATACATGGTGGTTCTGAGTTGGCAATTTTCATTTGTTGTAGAATTTATCAATTCTTCTTCCTCTGAAGAATCTTCCTCCTCTTCTTCTTGGGCTGAGAGACTAAAGGTTGGTCCTTTACAAATTTTTAGGTGGCGAGTAAGGTGGTATTTTGTTAAATAAGCCTTGGAACATTTTTCACACACATAATCCCTTTTTCCTTCGTGAGAGTTTAAATGTTTCTTTAGGTGATTTGTCCTTAAGAATAGCTTCTCACATTGTGGACATTTGATTTGACGCTCTCTAAACAGGAATGGGTATGGAGAAGAGAAACGGCATTTTAGTCTTTGAGAACATGAAAACAATTTTTTTAATATTTGAGAGTTCTTTTGAATTTGAAGGCTTGTGAGACATAGATTTCACACAGTTGTTCTAATCTTAAATTTCCCATTTAGCAAACATTTTTGCATGCATAGGCTTTGCATCATCCACACAATTAACACTCGGTGAGAAATAACCTAGAAGTGCTCTTTGTTCAACATCATATACTTAGAATTTCAGTGTTACAGATTCATCCTGGAAGAATTCCTATCCTCTTCCAAATAATTTTATATATGCCATAGTCAACATTGATCTCTACCACCCATCATGGGTTATGCCTCATATGCTTTTTTTATAAGATAGAATTAAATATAAGCTTATCAGCCTTCATCTTGACACTATTCACCATAATACATTTTTCTTCTGATAAATCTGGGTTTCTTCTGAGAAGCGTCCTATCACTATCATGAGTCTTTTAAATATGGACCTCTTTAGTTTGTGGGCAATAAATTAAACACATACACACACAGAAATAATTTGGAATGTCTCCTGAATGACTCACTGTGTATGGGTGAGCACATGCTGCTTGAGATCTTGACGCCGCATAAATAGTTTATCGCAATAATCACATTTCAGATTTTTTTCTCCAGTGTGGATAACCATATGTGTCTCCAGGTGTGCTTTCTGAGTAAAAGATTTTTCACAGAGTGCACAGCGATAATTTTTTTGACCTGAAAATAAGACATAAAAATTTACATAAGATTATTTCATCCCATCCCATCCACAGAATAATCAATATAGATTGAAATTCCAAGGTATCAACATGTTTGATATTACAGTAGGGTATATAATAGATTTCAATGCTACAAGTAACTAATGGCATGGAATATGAATGAATCTCATGTTCTGCCATAGACAACAAACTAGACACAACTCTACAATTTTTTAAAGATTTCCCAAGTTGCTTTTCTAAAATTGCTAAAGATTCTATGCTCTATTAAGTTCTTTTAATTTCATACTTCTTCAACTGTTTATCTCTAGCAAAAGAATGAAAGAAAAATAGTTTCCTAGTGATAAACAGTCACCTAAAATTTTGGGATCTCACATCCAAAATCAAAATCCAATTGGTCTCTAGTATTGTATGTCACATATATGCAAATAAATATGAAAATAACAAGGCAACACAATATTCCATTCTAAGAAGGAACAAACAAGACCAATCTTCACTCTGACAGAATAGTGCAGTTGGTTCTAAATATTTGTTTGGGAAAAAGAATTTTAAATGTTGTTCTTCCTCACTTACCTGTATGAATTTTAAGATGGGTACGCAGATTGCTAGGATCACTGAAGGCCTTGCTACAGAAATCACACTTGTGTGGCTTCATACCTATATGTCCCATGAAGTGAACATGAAGCTTAGAAGGTGATATAAAAGCTTGAGGGCACATAGAGCATTTCCATTTCCTTTCCTTACTGTGTCCTGATCCAGGGGTACTGCTGTGTCCCTGACTGGGGAAGTGGCTGTGGAGATGACTACTCAGATGGACCTTAAACTCTGCATAGGAGGCACATTCTTTTCCACAGTGACAAGTGTGCACATCAGGATGCTCAGGAACACCTTTAAGAGAGGTAATTGTTTAGGATGCAGCAGAAAGTATGAAGCTCCCAAATAAATAGGAAGGTAACAAAAAGCATTATAAATTTAAAAGGTATAAGCTTCAATCTTGTACTTGTTGAAATATGAAGAAAGGGAATATACTTTCTTCTACTACTACTAATCTTATCAGATCTGATAGAGGAATATATAAATCAGAAGCTCTTATTCATGTCAGATTTAAGCTCCCCACTTGAATCATACTTCCAGAAGTAATTTTCAGTATGGTCAATGTTCTAGGCCTGGGAGCTACAGACTAACATTTGGAGAATGCTTAAATTAACCGCTTACCAAGTTGCCGGGCATAGTCTCGACTATAGTAAAAAAGGAGCTCCTGGTCTGGAGGGATGTCACGTGAGGTGCAGAAGTAAATCTTTCCATCATGAGGGTAGGCTACCAGATTCTGTTCTTCCCGGTTCCTATTTCACAGAGAGGAAAATCTTAAAATTTATCCTCTATATGACTTTAATCACAAATATCCCTAAATCATTTAATATTCTTCACTAAAACAATTTGCAGCAACATCACCGAACAAAACCAAACTGATGCTTTTGTACTGTGGTGCTGGAGAAAACTGTTGAGAACATTGGAAGGATAAGAACCAACCAGATGAAGTAAAGCCGTACCGCAGACTGAGTAACACTGAAACAAAAATATTCTGGACACATAATGTGGCAGCAAGAGTCTTTGGAGAAGTCTGAGAAAGAAGCCGAAAGAAGACAAAGTGGCTAGACACTCCCTGGTTACACAAGCACAAGGTTGTAAGAATTCAAAGCAGTTACTGGAAGAGAATCCTGACATTAGGTCCTTCGCGCTGCAAAGAATCAAAAAGGCAAAGAATCAAAAAGAACGACAAGGTTCACTCTTCTTCTACTTATCAGAAAAAAATTATTTTCAATTGAAGGGACTGACTGTTAAAACTATTTTATTGTCCAGGTAGAAGAAAGCAATTATCAACTTTGATGGGAGCTGAAATGATAGGGTTTTTTAAAAAATTTCTTCCTAGAGACCATTCTTGTTTTACCTTCATTATGAACTTGTAGATTTTAGTATTTGATCAGCTACCAGACATGCATTTCTTTCTTTTTTTGTCACTTTTTTCTATTTTGATAAAGGTCTGATGTTCTGTTCTAAAATTGCTAAAGTACTCTAGTGGTTATTTAGTCTTATTGTGTGCACATATATTATATGTGAATATTAAAACTTGTTCCAGAGACTATTACTAAAACAAACAATGCTTTAGTTTTGGTAGGCCACACTCTCTTCCTCTGAAGATGCTAATCAGCATTCATGCTGCATTACCTGTTTTTATAATTTCAACGAAAGATGAACAAAATGTCTTCCACATGAAGTATCAAATATTCACAAAAATAAAAAGAATCTACTCAGTTCTTCTGCTCTTTGAATTAAATATTTAAGTTTCTGAATTTTAAATCTTAATCTAAGACCCAAGAGCCATGTGTAGATTCAAAATACCAACATCATTGCTGACAATTGTAATTTTAATATGGCTGAGTGGAAAATATTTTACATGAATGTGGAAAAATGACAACTATATATAAATTATTTTACATTTTTGTCTAACTCCACCCACTTTTTAGAGTGCAGGCCAAAGCATACCATTGACCGCACATCCCTGTACCAGATGAAGCCATTCTGTCTCACAGTATAGATGATCTACCATCTCTTTACAAAGGGCACCTAAAGCATTTTTCAAAATATAACGAGGTATAGTTAAGAAAGACATATTTAAAAGATCACCTTAGACAAATTTTTAAACAGATCTGTAAATTCAAGTTTAGCTTTAAACAGATCTCAAATGCTTTTCAAATCTCAAGTCGTCCAATACTTCAAGGGCTGTCACAAGGAAAAGAATGTTCATTTATTCCTGTGGCTCCCAAGGATAGGGTGAAAAACAAGGGGTTGAAGCTTTGCCCAGATACCAACTCAAAGGAAGAATGAAAATCCTGACTCAAGCAGTTATTAAACACTTCCTCCTGGAGTTTTTGAGGCTCCGTCATAGGAGGTTTTCAAGCAAAGGTTGGACAATCATTTGTTTGGGATGGTATGAAAATTTTTCTCCTGAGCAGAGCATTGGACCAAAAGACCTCCAAGATGTCTTCCAACTCTACAGGTCTATGAGCCAGGCATCTTAGCTGCAAAAAATTCTACTGAAATGGCTCCAGATAAGACTAAATCAAGAAAATATCATGAAGATATTAAGATACCTGAAGACTACCCAGATAGATACGTTTTTCTAATTATAATACATTCAATCTACCTAATGATCTAACAAAATAATAATGCAAATACATGCTGAATCAGTCCCACAAAACATCTGACTGTTAATCCAATCCTGCAATAGTAGATTTTGTTGAAATATAAAATGAAACTATTCCAGAGAACTAGTTTAGTGTAGTAGTTAAATGCATCAGGCTAGGAAGACCATGAGTTCTATTTCCACCTTAGGCTTGAAGCCAGCTTGGTCAGTTACTTCCTCTCAGCCCTAAAAAGCAGGTTGTGGCAAACCACTTCTGAAAATCTTGCCAAGAAAACTGCAGGGACTTGTCCAGGCAGTCACTAGGAATCAATGCTGACTTGAATGCAATTAAAACCAAAAAACCTCAACCCTATTCCAAGTCCAGACTTTTTTTTTTCTTTTTATGACTCTATAGTCCCTTAATTTGGGTTAAAGTTGGGGCGACTAAATGGAACGGAGTATTTACTGGCCTTCCTGAGGCCTACATGGAGTTTGCAGCAGATATTTTTTCTCTGCGCCCTAACAGAGAAACATCTGCCACTACCTAGGATTGACCTGTCAACCTTCCGAGTAGGAGGGCAGCATGTTCATCACTAGGCCACCACGCCACTCATTTCAAATCCAGAATATTGAGGAATAAATATTTAATCTTTTTTTTTTAAGAAAAAAGACAGTATTATGTTATAAAATATCTAGTGAGATATAATAGGGTTATCATGTAATTACTTAGAAATCTTTGTTGTTGGTTTTTGTTGTTGTAGTTTTATCCTTTTCTCACCTGGCCTTCCGCACAAACATCATCCAGTTACATTCATTTTCATCCGTTGTGATGATGTAGAATTCCAGGACATTATTGTGATACATCTGAAAGAAGATAATCAGAGCCATCTCAGATGGTTAAAAAATCTTCCAACTAAGTGAAGAGAGCACCTTAACATGAAGTTGTTTTGATTAGTCATCACTTTCTTCAGGCAAATTACATAAGCACAAAACATATGGTAACAGTCTCCACCAGTTGTGGGTTCCGGATCCCATTGCAACCGGTATGCTGCGCATGGAGCCGGGTGTCGTCAGGCACACGCGCTGCGCACACATGCACACGCCCCCCTGCGACACCCAGCTGCTTGGCGGAGGTCACGCAGGTGCTGCACGCTGTGTGTGCATGTGCAATTGGGCCGTTTCCGTCAAAAAACAGTAAAGAACAAGGGCGGGCAGGTGGGCCAAATGAGCCACCATTCCAGTACAGTGGCTGCTGCTCCCAACTACCACCGGTACGGCCGTACCAGGCCGTACCACCCAGAACCCACCACTGGTCTCCACTCACTATCACTTAAAAAATCAGAGCAGTACATATAGACATTTGGATGAACTTCTGTGCCAGGGGATTGTTTACTTTGTAACAAGGTACATTCTCTTCTGTCCTCAATTTCCAAAGGGCATCCTCTGAACCCTGGTACTTGGTAATGAGTTGATGGAAGGAGGACACCAGCAGCAAAGACCACAGTGATAAATGCTGCAATGCTTAAGATAACATTCCTATCCCAAGCACTATTTATTTTCCATCTGTCTTTGGAAAATATTTTTCTGTATAAGAACAGGATAATAAATCCATAATCATTTTATTCATAATCATATTTATTAACAAAATACTTTTATCACTTATTATAATAAACGTAGTGTCCCAATTTTGTATGTGAAGAAGAGCCTAGTGCAAAAAAGTTTTTAGGTTCTTTTTGCTTGGGAATGATTTAAAAAGTATTACATAAACCGACCTTCCAAATGTGATTGGCTGCTTTGTCTGTCCAGTCAGCTACTTCTATTGAATGACTTTGTTGACCAATGAGTGGTCCAAAGCAGGTACGGACAGGAATAGTTTCCCGAGTCCACACACCTATCAGCAATTGGGGGGAAAATTGTAGTCCTCTGATTACACTTAATCAAATCCAGTAATAACAAGCAATATAGTATAAGTTTCCCTGCTTAAGCAAAAACAAAATGGAAATCACAGAAACTATTATATTTTTGTGAATAAACCTATAAAGGATATTGCATTGATCCACTTTATTCTAATATCAATTCATTTGAGGTGACTAAAATGACTTGTGAAAGTGAGATTGTGATTTCTTGCACTTATTAAAGATTTCATACTGCTTTTGGCACCCCCCCCCCCAAAAAAAAACAGAACTCCATAATATTTTGTTATAACATTCCCATCTTGAGAAAGTAGTGCTCTAAGAAACCCAATAAATGACAAATAGTGAGATGGGCAGTGCTTAAAATTAATATATAACTAAAACAAAGGCTTCAAGCTTCTTATGAATAGTGCCCCAGTAACAATGTTTGATTAAGCATTAATGAAATCACATTATATTTAAGTTTCATCTAAAAATAGAAATAATACCAAAAATAACTAAATAAGAGTAGCTGAAAGAAAAGGGTATTTCTGAAAACCAATCTAGTAAAGTAAAATGTAATAGAATATAAATAATATATAAAATAATATATAGTAAGCATATATAAAAACTCAAGTACAACTATATTATTTTCTATGAATACCTAAGCCTATTTCCATTCACTGCTAACCCAAGAATCATTACTGAAGTAAAGGTAATAGTCATACCTAAGGAAGGAGTTCCAAGGCAAGTTGATAATTGACAATATTGTCCACCTAAAAGAAAGCAATAATTCTCCATTACCATTAATTTGCATATATGAAATGTTGCTATTAGATTGGGAGATAAAATAACATGGTGCTAGATTTTCAACTTTCTTTTTCAAAGCATCTCTTTTTTCAGAAACTGTTAGGCTTTTCAAATTTATGAAAATATTTAACATAACTGATATGACTCTAATACCTGTTTTCATAAGAATAAAGTTACCTGCAAAGGTTAGACATTCCCATTCAAGTATTATGTTTCAATGAATTCCCAAGTGAACAAAAGCCAACACAACTTCAACATGGTACAGAATTAAGTACAATGTATTTCAGGAAATCTGAATGCATATTTACGATTTATGTGTAGTTGCTTTTAAATAAGAAAACAGTGGGTATAGCAGGTGAAAAAATTCTCAGTTAATTCACTGCTATTTTTTATTGTAAAATTATTTGTAAAATCTATGCAAAGTCTATAAGCAGAATAAGACAATTCCATATATGAACAACTGTAAATGGGACAGGAAATACTGTGTTGGTAGAAGGAAGAAGGCATTCAACTGAACTTATAGCAAATATAGAAGTAAGAAGTAACGTAAACACAGGGTCAATCAAAATGGACTCAAATGTCCATACACCAATGCACAAAGTATGAGAAATAAAAAGGGTGAATTAGAAATTCAAGTAAATGAGGGCAGATACGATATTGTTGTCATTACAGAAACCTGGTGGGATGAAACCCACAAATGGAATATACAGCTAGAAGGATTTAAATTATTTAAAAGAAATAGATCAAATAAAAGAGGAGGTGGAGTTGCACTATATATAAGAAATAAGTACATCTCTACAGAAATAGAGCAAAACAATGATGAGAACTATCTTGAGTGCATTTGGGTCAATATTAAAAGCTTGGGGGGGGGGGAATGACATTGCCGTAGGTCTATACTACAGGCCACCCAACCAAGCAGAGGAAGTAGATGAACCTTTTGCTAGTCAGCTAAGATATGTAGGAAGCACACCACAATAGTAATGGGGGATTTTAACTACCCTGACATCAACTGGGAAACAAACTGCACCAAGTGGAAGATCTAACAGGTTCCTAACCAACCTAGCAGACAAATTTGTTTCCCAAAAAGTAGAGAAGGGAACAAGGGGATCAGCCATATTGGACTTAATTCTCACTAACAGAGAGGAAATGATAGAAGGTGTTGAAGCCATAGGAATCCTGGGGGCAAGTGACCATGCAATATTGGAATGCAAACACAAGTAGTAGAACAAAGTCAAACTAGAGTCTTGGATTTTAAGAGAGCTAATTTCAATAAACTTACAGAGAGCTTGGGAAGAATTCCATGGAATTCTCAAGGGAAAAACAACTCAAGAAGCTTGGGAAATTTTGAAAAATGAGATTGCAAAAGCTGAGTCTAGTACAATACCAATGAAGAAGAAGAAAAATAACAGCTCCCAAAAGAAACCAGCATGGTTGCATAAAGAACTCTCTGACAAATTGAAAGACAAAAAAGTTAAGTATAAACAGTGGAAAGAGGGGACATAACTAAGGCAGAACATCAGCAAATAGCCTGAGCCTGTAAAGATGAAGTAAGGAAAGCTAAGGCTCACAATGAAGAAAGGCTTGCTACAAAAGTAAAAAATAACAAAAAAAGCTTCTTCCAACATGTTAAAAACAAGAAAAATGTTAAGGAAACAATTGGTCCATTGCTGGGAGAAAGTGGTAAGAAGGTGACAAGCAGCAGGGAGAAAGCAGAACTATTTAACTCATTTTTTGCATCTGTCTTTACACAAAGAGATAAAACAGTCCAACCTATCAAAACAGCACTACAAAAATCAGATTAGGAACACAAATTGAAATAGGGAAGAAAATGGTAAGTGAGCTCCTGTCTACCCTAGACGAGTTCAAATCACCCGGACTGGACAGATTACACCCCAGGGTTCTGAAGGAACTGGCAGATGAGATCTGAGAACCACAACTATATCTTTCAGAGATCCTGGAGCATGGGGGAACTGCCAGAGGACTGGAAAAGAGCTGATATGGTTCCAATCTTCAAAAAAGGAAAAAAAAATAGATCCAGGAAACTATAGACCTATCAGCCTGACCTCAATACCAGGAAAGATTCTGGAAAAGATAATTAAGCAACAAATTAGTGAACACCTAGAAGTAAACAAAGTAATAGCCAAAAGCCAATATGGGTTTGTCAAAAACAGATCATGCCAGACTAATCTTATTGCATTCTTTGACAAAGTGACAAAATTAGTGGACCAGAGGAATGCCATCGATATAGTTTACTTGGACTTCAGTAAGGCATTTGATAAAGTAGCCCATAACCTACTACGAGGTAAAGTAGAAGAATGTGGGTTAGATAGCATCACCATCAGATGGATTCGTAACTGGCTGACCAACCGCACTCAACGTGTAGTCCTCAATGGAACTGCATCTACATGGAGGGAAGTATGCAGTGGAGTACCCCAAGGCTCTGTTTTGGGCCCAGGATTCTTCAACATCTTCATCAATGATTTGGATGAGGGAATAAATAGGAAACTCATCAAATGTGCAGATGACATCAAGCTGGCAGGAATAGCCAACACTCCAGAAGACAGGCTTAAGATACAGAAGGATCTTGACAAACTTGAACATTGGACATTATCTAATAAAATGAAATTCAATGGTGAAGAGAGTAAGGTTCTACATTTAGGCAAGAAAAATGAAATGCACAGGTACAGTATAGGTGGTACCTTGCTCAATAGTAGTAACTGTGAGAGGGATCTTGGAGTCCTAGTGGACAACCATTCAAATATGAGCCAGCAGTGTGCAGCAGCTGCCAAAAAAGCCAACACAGTTCTAGGCTACATAAACAGGGATAGAATCAAGATCACGTGAAGTGTTAATACTACTTTATAATGCCTTGGTAAGGCCACATTTGGAATACTGCATTCAGTTTTGGTCGCCACAATGTAGAAAAGATGTGGAGAGTCTAGAAAGAGTGCAGAGAAGAGCAACAAAGATGATTAGGGGATTGGAGACTAAAACATATGAAGAATGGTTGCAGGAACTGGGTATGTCTAGTTTAATCGAAAGAAGGACTAGGGGAGACATGATAGCAGTGTTCCAATATTTCAGGGGTTGCCACAAAGAAGAGGGAGTCAAACTATTCTCCAAGGCACCTGAGGGTAGAACAAGAAACAATGGGTGGAAACTAATCAAGGAGAGAAGCAACTTAGAACTGAGGAGAAATTTCCTGACAGAACAATTAATCAGTGGAACAACTTGCCTCCAGAAGTTGTGAATGCCCCCACACTGGAAGTCTTTATGAAGATGTTGGATAGCCATTTGTCTGGAATGGTATAGGGTTTCCTGCCTAGGCAGGGGGTTGGACTAGCAGACCTCCAAGGTCCCTTCCAACTCTGCTATTGTATTGTATTATGTATTGTACAGAAACTAAATAAGGTCAGCGAAGAGTTAGAACTGTGAAGAGATTGGATGTTTCAGTAAAGCAATAATTCAAAACCTACCTCCAAACTGATCATAAAGTACATAACAGAGAAGGTACGAGTTCTGGAATAGCCACAATCCCCAAGTTATAAAATCCCTCTTTATTTAGCTACTGTGAATTCATGGCATTCACACACAGAAGTCCAGGCAATAATCCTTCCAAGGGTTAATTGCAGTAACAGGCCTTATCATTCCTTGGATAATTGCCAGGCGAGAGCTTCTAGTCACAAAGTTGTAAATTAATTCCTGTCAAGCTTCTATTTACTCCCCAGCCAGGGAGAGGCCATTCAGCATCCTCGTGTGCCTTTCTTCCCGAGTCGGCTCCTGTTCCTCAGTTGTTCTCCTCTCCTGACAACTCTGCACATACGCACATCTGTAACAGGCCCCAGCTGCTCTTCTTCCCCACTTATCTCCGACTCCGAAAGCAACTGGGTAATGTCAGAGGGTCCTGGCTCTATCTCTGCTTCCGACATAGAGCATCCATCAGAGCCTTCCCCAGACTCCAGGACTGCCCCCAACCTCCTCATCATCCGAGTCTGCCACCAGCTCTGCTGGCAGATCACAACAAAAGTGTTATACAAAATACCGAATGAAAAAACTCCAAACATCTGCATCTGCAATATTCACTGTTTTTTTTTTGAATGTGTAAAAATTGCTCAGTAATTGCATACAAATTCACAAAATGATGTGGTTTACCACACAGATATTGCATTGTACTGTATGCTTAATAATAAAGCTCTGTCCAGATTCACATTCTTTCTGCAGTACAATAGTGGCTTTTATTACCCAGCTATTCTATCAAATTGTGTTTCAAGATGAGAATATACAAGAAGAAATAAACAACAACTTACCAACTTCAGGTCCCATAACAGCATGGCGGATATTAAGCTGTTTTGGGAGAGAAAGTCTGGCCCTGCTCTCTATTGGAGTGTCAGAAACAAAAGTCACGGGCCCATGATCTGGACAATCTGATGGGTAAGCCTTGTCGCAGAGTGTGCACCCTGTGGATAAGAAAAAAAAGGTACAGAATGAGAGAATTGTTTCTGTCAGTTGCTATAACACAGGGATCCCCAACCCCTGGTTCACAGCCCTTTGCCTGGCTGCAGCTCATTTGGAACCGGGCCGCAGAAATGGTGGATGAGCATTTGTGAAAGCGGCAACACATACACATGAAACCATCCCCTCTTCCCCCACCGCCACCACATCTCCGCAGGTCCGCCAAAACAGAGAAATTCAGGAATGCTGCTATAACATAAATGCAAGATGAGGGTAGAAAAAAAACCCCACACAATAATATTTATTAGACCTATGCTTATAAAATGTTTGATGCCAGTGTCAAATAAAATATCCCCTTGAAGGGATAAAGAAAATGTACAAATGTTAGCTTTTGATGGGGAACAGGGTTAGAGACATATTATAATATGGACATGAGTGGACAACCTAAACTGGTTAAATATTTTTATGGACTATATTGAGTATAATCCATATGTTGATTATGGGAAGAAAATTTATTTGCAAAATTGAGATATGGATTCCTTCATGAGGAAAACAGGTCACGTAATTGCAGGGGAATTTTCTTATACAAATACATTATTCTGCACATTTAACTTGCAATTAAGAAAGAATTAGTTTTATAGGAATATCCACTATGGCAGTCCAGCTATTACAACCATAACTTTCTCTCATTTACATGCAGTACTGACTGATGAAAGGTGTGGACAATTCTTTGGTGCTCAGCCTTTCTCATTTTATTTCTTATTTTCTTATTTTCTTTATTTACAAGTAAATAAATGAAAATTGGTGTATGTATTTTGAATAATTATAATTAAACATTGAATGTAAAAGCATTCAAGACATGTGAAAAACAGAGGCTTATATACATGCCAATTTCTGTGAACTGAAAGGAAAAAAAGAAGTGAAACTTGATCTCTTCAATGACTGAAACAATCCCCAGCCTCTAGTTTTTGTTTATCTGTATCCATCCTAAATGGGGAAAAAATCTTCCTTTGTAGTCAGGAAAAAGAAAGCCTAACTGGGATATTTATTATATGTAACAGGAACAATTAGTACCTTTCAAATGGTTTTCATTTTAATTGTTACCCTTCATTATAATGACTGAGGTTTAAGTCTCACTAAAACCATGCAGAAGAAGCATTGCTTTCCCCTTGCATCCAGAATGGGTTTTCTCTCTATATTAAGTCAAATTATAATTGGTTCATTTTTGGCTTAATGAGTTATGCCAATTGGGATTTAATCAGGATTAAATAATGGCTTACAGTCCTATGTAAATTCAGTGATTGGTTAAAAGCTTAGCTCCAGTTTTCTGCACCTTCTGTAAACTTTTTCTATAACTCCACTGGATTTTGTCATAAGTACATACATTTAAAAGCAGGATAAGTTAAACTTTTTGAATTAGCTGGAAAATACTGTTTAAGACATACTGTGACACATACTCACATATTGTAAACAATGTAGCCATATTCTCCTTATTGGAATTGGAATCTTCCATCTGCAATGATGATGGCACAAAAGCAAGATTGTCTGAAGAGACATCCACATGATTTTGTCCAATGGCTACTTCCTGGTTAATGGAGGATACTGTCACAGGCTCCAAGCTGAGACCCACTTCATGTAATGAGACAGATTCCAGGGAAGTGAGATTATGTGAGGTAGAAAGCGCAACACTCACAGAATTGCTGCTCATGGCCACTGTATGAATAGGGTCCCCAAGTGTTCGATCAGGCATCCCATTGACCCGGCCTGAAATGTGGTCAGTCTCCATAACAACAGGAAGTTCCAAACTGCTACCATGGATAGGGATGACACCATTATGCCCCACAGTTTCTGAGGCTAAACCACCATTCACTGCTAGAGGCTCATGATTACGGCTGCCATTTGCAATTTGTGAATGATCCCCACCTACATCACTCATCCTAAGCTCTTCAGCCATTCTGTCACTTGAGATTGGACTGGTAACTCTTGAAACACTTTCTATGGTAATTGTTGTATCCAGAGCTACATCATGGCCATCACTGGGATGCAAACTTTGAGTGTTATGTGCGTTCACTGAACGAGAATCCATGGAGACAATGCCTGCTTCAAGACCCACAGATCCATTGGGCTGGTAGGGATCTAAGTCTGAAGGATTATTGGAGACAGATAAAGCTGAGTTACTGTCAACGTTGATATTGTTGGGATGAATACACTGAGGTGGAGGTCTGTCAGCTAAGTAAGATATGAGACCTGAAGAAGAGGAAAAATGAAAGAAAGGGAAAAATAAACACATTGTCTCATACTAACAAGTCAAGTTTTAAATTGCTGAATTCAAGGAAAATCAATTTGCACTAGTGCATCCAATAAACCTAAGGCTCAGTATTTTACACCTCTCATGACTTGCAAATAAAGAGTCAATGTAATGTAAACAATTATTAAGGCACAAGAAAAAGAAATGTACAAGTTCACCTAAATAATTCCAGATCATATCTATTCTTGTAATAATTGTCAAATAAATAAAACATAATTATATATCTGGAAGAGAATGTTCAACACTATTTACCTGTAAAATGTATATACTGTTATCTATTCAATTAAGGCTTTGTAACTTAATAAAGTGTTAACCATTGCCCTATATTACTGATGCCAAGATTTGAACAAAGTCTATTGTGTCATGCTACATACCAGGTAGGATGTGTCTAAAGTAGCTGCTTTCTAGATGAGGGTAAGGTGGTGGAGGTAGGGTATAATTTCTTTCTGGTATACCGCACATCACTCCTCGATCTCCAATGCCCATTGGAAGCATCAGAGACAAAGCAGACGGTAATGAGGGCCCCAAATTTGGAATTGCAACTGGTAATCCTAATAAAAAACAAAATAATTAGTCTACAACTGATCAAACATTTGGGGAGACTGGATGCACAGAGATTAAGACTGGAAATTTTATATAAACAACGCATGGAGAATATGAGAGGAGGTTTAAAAGCTTTATCTAGAATACGTTATATTGTGATTGGATGATGTTAGGATGATTTAATAGAATGTTATCAGATAATCCTATTCTAGATTTTGTATATTATATATAAAAAGATGTAAAAACAATTATAGTCAAATTAATGTTGAGATATAATAATCGTGATATACATGAATATATGTGAATTCAAAATATGTGATTTGATATGAAAAACAGGTGATGACTATGGAAGAGATGCATGGAAATACTGTAACCAACTGACACACTTTCTACAATTTGTAATCGAAGATGGCTTTTTTATTTTTATGTTTGTTTGTCTTTGTTCAAAAATAAATAAAAATTGTTTAAAAAAAAGACTGGAAAGGTCATTAGAGAATTTGATTTCAACTCAAATGGAGTAAACACGACTTAAAACATACAATCACTTTTGTTCACAGTATTCTTACTGTGTCACATTTATATTGTGAGTTGACACGGACTTTTTTGTAATAATTGAAAGATGCTCGGTTCTTGAAAATTACATCTAAGACCCAGGTTGTAGGCAATAGCAAAACACTGAGGAAAAAGTATTAAAGCAAAACCGAGTTTCCATGTCACACCATCTCTTAATTTGAGCAAAGAAATAAACACATCAACAAAATGTCTCTTTATCCTAACTTGATATATTACCTGGTGCTGATATAGCACTATGGGTGGGTGAGGAGGTCAAAGCTATGTGATTTCCTGCAACAGCCAGGGCATTGCTCACAGAAGAAGCTGCCAGCTGTTCCATCCCCACAGGGCTCAGACTCATTTCATTCATCCTAAACAAAAAAGGGATGTTTAAAATGTACACAATAGTTCAGGCAAGCATGAGTTTGACATTTAACAAACATAGAGAACACTGTAACAGGTTTCTACCACTTTTGAATGATGACAAGGGGCTGCACTCTAACATGGAAAGTCAAGGGAAAAAACTAAATGTATTTAAATAAGTAATTTCAATACTATTAATAAATATAATCAATGTCATGAGTTTACTATCTCTTTATATATTAAAACTTAACATTCTCTGGAAATTTCTGGAGAGGTTTTAGGGCAGTGATGGGCAACCTTTTTGGCATGGTGTGTCAAAAATCGGCAAAAAATCGAGCATAACTCGCGTTGTGTGTCACTTCGACAAAAACATAATTTTGCCATTTTTTTCTATAATGCCATACATCTCGCTCCATGTCTCTTGAAAGGGTCGGCCACTGCCACTACCACTCCCTTTACTTAACCTTTGTTTTTTATTTTTTGGGTGCTCCATCAGTGGGCCAGTGACAGCAGATAGAATTATAGATAGCCAATGCTAATGGCGCTCACAGTTCCCGTTGGCACTCCGCTGTTCCCTGCTGTGGTGTGGTTGTAACCGACAGTTCCAGGAGTAGACTCTCTGTGCCGGCCTGACTGGAGAGAGGCGCGCACTGTTCCCGCGCTCCTCTCCTGCGGGTCCTCCCTTGCCGCGCTGATGACGTGTGTGCGCACGGCACGCACGCCTTACCAGCAGCCCCTGCGCTCAGAAAGGGGCGGCGGCGATACAGTAAGTGAGTGTGGGCAGGGGAGATCACACGTCCCGGCCCCCCCCCCGTTCCTCCAGCACAGATTCTTTCATCCTCGGCGGCCGTGCAGGAGCCGAGGATGAATCGCATGAAATCCTGTGCGTGTCACCCCAAATGGCTACGCGTGTCAGCACTGACACGCGTGTCATAGGTTCGCCATCACTGTTTTAGGGAATGCACATCTGGTATAGAAAAATAGATCATGCTGTTTTGCTTTTCTTCTTCCACTCCCTTTATCTTTTCTATTCCTCTAGCATATTTAATAAAAGACTCCTTTAATAAAAGACTTCTTTAATTAAAGAAGCTGAGGTGAAACTGGGATAGAGTCAAAGAACTGAGAAACAGGGTGATTCAAGATTGTTTATCAATGGGAAACCAGACTGCGACACAAATGGTATAGTATTACAACACTGCAAAGAAAAAAATTAGCTGTATTCCGATTTCAAATAAAGTGCAATGAGACAAGAAAAAATTGACTGAGATTTTAAAATATGTTCATACTCTATAAAAGCAATCTGCAATTCCAAATCAATTAAATGTGGACGTTCCCATAAGTTAAAATCTTTAAGAGTTTGCTAACGTTTTAATTTCTCATGTTTCTGTGCGCTTCCTTAAAGATTACGAAAACTAAACTGTAATAAATTCAGTACCAGTAATACCTGTACCAGTAATAAATTCTGTATTAAATATAAATCATTGATTTAAAGAAAAACCATTTAATGGGCACTGGCTGCAACAGACATTTTATCAGGGCATCCCTCAACATAATAGACAAGTTCATTAATCCAAACAGTTTAGATAAGATACTTACATCTACATAATGTACATTGTGTCATGGTTTTACACAATTCATGTCATTATATTATCATACAAATACTGTACATCACTGTGATTGACATTGTTCAAGTTAAATGGATATTTGGGAATTAACACTCCACTCCTGAATGATCTGTTAAATCTGTAATTTTCAAAATACTGCAGGCATTAATTCAGCAAATCACAGCAATTCCAAAAGCAGTTTCTTGCTTATAATTCTTACATGTTAACTGTCATCTTTAAAATGTCACTTGATTATTTAAAAACTAAGCACAAATAAAAATCACATACTTTTTAGACTGATTGGAACTATAATTACTTTAGAAGGAAAAGATATTTGTGAATTTTATCCTTATTAGTGCCACACATTAGAACCCACTGCAAATTAGTTGTACGTCAGCAAAACACTTGTAACCCTGATCATTATCTAATCAGAGTTAAGCATACAGAAAAATGTTTTTTCTTCCCGTCTTTGTTCATTTAATGAATGTTTAACTCATTTATGCTTTTAATTGACACTTACTCTGATCAACATTGCCTGGATTCACACAACAGAAACACAAGAACTATGCTCTGAATCAGTCCTTTTTGAGCATACCTCCTATTTGAAAGAAAGCAAGTTAACAGCAGTGATTCCCACAGGCAAAAATGGACCTCTTCCAAAGAGAAATAATTTTGTTGCAACAAGCATGAATCAGTATTATAATTTGACCAAATTAAATACAGCAATGTAGATTCATCCAGCCAAAGCTAACAAACAGTAAACCAGTAGAGATGTACCCCCAAATTTTCTCAGACGCCGGATCCCACTCCCAATGTCCACTGTCTCTTAGAGACAGATTATTTTCTTTCTTCCTTTCTCCCCACCCCTCTATTTCTTTTCTAAAAAAGGACTTGTCCTTTTATTGAATACAGAGAAGCACAGGCCCCGAGAGGTATAGTTTAAAAAAAGAACCCCAGTTCAGGCCTCAGCTCTACAATGGACATATTTTGCCATCATTTGTGTACCAGATATGAATAAGAGCCCCTTGTTGTGTACCATAACACTAGAGAATTCTCAATTGTCTCAGGCCCTTTTCTACTTGATGGCCATACATCATGTCAAAATTCAGTCAGAGTTTGTGGCAACTATATAACAGTAGCAAAGAGAAATGACAACTAGCATCATCCTGCTCCGCCCACACATGAAGAATGTTCTTCTTTGCTGTAAAAAACATAATTGAGTGGAAAAAACTCAATTTATCAACTCATTTTCTTAGACCTGAGTTTGTGACTAAATCTTCTTTCAACTACAGCTTTCATTTACAAAGAGAATAATGCTTGCAGATAGAATATGAAGATTTTATATTTCCCAATCTCAACAGTGCCTTCTTACAACATTTTTAGCATTCTTAGTATGGGGATAGACAGATCACTTCACTTACAGTGAAATGGAAGAGTTAATACTCTGAATAGGATCACTGCTCCAGTTTACACTGTCTTTATCAATATCCTCATGAGGTATTTATACATCAATATCAAGAATAAAAAGGATTAGTCAATCATATTTTATATGACAGTTCAATAAAATCTGACTGTATTTCTACTGGTTACAGGTCTTTTCAATTTACATATACTTTGGCATGTATGTATGTATGTATGTATGTATGTATGTATGTATGTATGTATGTATGTATTTTATGTCACAACCCCTGGTATGCCCAAATATGGGAGGAAGCATGCATGGATGCATACATACAAACATACATACAAACATACATACATAATTTATTCACAAAATAACAGCAGCTGCTTAATCTTTGAAGAAAACTGGTTCACCAAAGCCAGACATTGTTGATCTTCATTACCCAAATGGTTACCTTTAAAGCAATGTCTGCTGTTTAGATGCAGAATAATTTATGATATGCATAAATTCCTGTTTCCCCTCAGAGTGTAGTCATTCATGACAGAACTCTAGACATGTTCAGAGACACTCACCTAAAAACTGAGGCATCAGAAACAGATTTCTGGGATAAGCCCCAGAATCATTTGGTCATTTATACGAAGCCATACCCACATGCAATGATCCCACCTGGGATGCATCAGCCGGCGAGGCCGGGCCTACGAGGGCCCGAGTGGCGACGGCCTTCTTCTTCTCCTCCACATCTGGTTCCTCTTTTCCAGCTTTTGTCCTCCAAGCACCTTCCACCGCCGAGCTTCCAGCATCAGTCTAAGGCGGACCTAACAACCTCCCGCAGCACCTGAGCACAGGCCCCGGACACGCCACCGCCCACCGCCGGAACCAAAATCGCCTCATGAGGTACCCGCCGGACCTCGGAGAGAGAAGAAAAAAAGGAGAGGCGGGGGACAGAAATAATTAGACCACCAACCGCGCAGAGCGCCCCCCTCCGGAAGGGGAGATTGTGCAGCTGTGGACGGGCTCCTCCTCTGGAGAGGGAGGGGGCGGGATCAAAAGCGGTACAGAGATCACTTCCGGTTTGTGTCCTGATACTGGAAACGCCCCCTGCCGCTGCTCTTCTCGCTACTAGTCCATCCTCCCTTTGCTGTAAACGCAGACGTGATGTCCTGCCCGCCGCTCGCGTAAACTTCGTGTTGTGCTGGCCGGCAGATTTCTGCTGGGTTTTGTCCTCAGACCTTCGTTCCCAACGTGATCGGCGCTGCCTAGAATACAGAAAACGTTTTCTGACGAAATCTGCGCAATGTAATACTACGGTTTAAGCTCCACTGAAAGTTACTGGGAGTTAAACCGGCAGTCTGGTGTGTTCTTTAGAACAGAGTTTCTAAAACGTGGCGGTTTTAAGATGTGCGGACTTCAACTCCCAGAATTCCCCAGCCAGCTTGGATGGCTGGGGAATTCTGGGAGTTGAAGTCCACGCAGCTTAAGGTTGCCAAGATTGAGAAACACTGCATTAGAGTACAAATCAAAGTTATATGTTATTTTAAAGATATAAAAGTCTTAGTTCTATGATGTAATTAAAATGGTTTCTACGGTTTTTCTATCACATAAGACCCCAGGACACCTTAGCTAAATTTCATTTAGTTTATATGCTATGTTAATTGTTATAGCAAAGGCTGATTGCAATTAAAGAAAGTTATTTTTTACAATTATCCTGTTGTTTTTGTACCAAATTCAGTTATAATAACAAAGGATGGCTTCAGCTTAAGAGGAATTGGATTTTTTTAAAGAAAAATACTTACATTGGATAGTATTATATTATAGTCTCCTGACATAGAACCAGGTGCTGAATGTGCTTTTTAGATCCAGAGTGCAGTCAAACTAAAAGGGCAGATCAGAAAGCCACAACCCAACGGTTTCTTGCAGAAATATTTTACAAAGATTACAATAGTATAACTAGCTACCTTGACCGCCAGTTTAACTGAAATCACCACCCAGGATAGGAAAAACAGTTCCCTCCTTCCTCCAAGAAGAGTATGTAGTTGTCAGGAAAAAAATCCACTACATGAGGGCATGACAAAATGTCTATATCTCTCTCTTCTTATAGCTAAAAGGATAGTGGATTTCTCATAGCAATGTATAATGAGGCATTCAAGCTTCCTGGAGCTGAGTTTCTTTGCATATTATGATCAATTATCTCACATGCATACAAACTGCATGCTTTATTTACAAAATCTGCCCATTTTATTCAGAATCAAACAGCAGTTTCTCCCTGAATGTGGTTTTGTCCTGTTGTAATCTGGACCTGCTTGTCCTTGAAGTTTTATGTGTATGTATGTGTATGTATCTATGTATGTATGTGTATGTATGTATGTATAATATATAATTATGCTGCTGACTTTGTAGTCAGCAGCATCTGCATAAAATGATGGCATATACATGTTTTCATAATAATTTTGCCATTACTCTGTCCTGCCCTTTCTGTGGATACCATGCCTTTTCTGTAGATCCAAGTAGCAGAAATTTCAGTTGGACTCATAAAACAATTTTTTTTTTTGGTTAAACACTACAAGGATTTCACCCCAAAAAGAAAAAAAAATAGAGTAATCCATTAAAAAACTGTGAATGAAGCATTGGCAGCATTGGAACAAGGAAATAAAAGTTTATTCTTCCAGTTCTATATTCATTTCCATGTGGAGAAAAGGGAAATAGGAATGGCTTGGGGGAAACCTAAAGAGCTAAGGATATCTTTTTAAAAAGGGATAAATAAAAAATACCTACCTAGAAACTGAATGAACTTGCTTAGGTTAGTATCAAACACAATTACATTTATCATATTTTCTTATATTACAGTTTGAAGAACAAATCCTATCGCTTTTTTGTAAGCAAGATAGGACATGTGCAATAGGATACTTTATTCTGTGAAATATATTTGTTTTGAAGTGGAAAATGTTTACATCTCCTTTTACTTCATGAACAGTACCATTCTTAAAGTCTCCCAAGTTACAACATTTTCAAACAGAATTCATTTCTTTTCCTGAAAAGATTGAAATTGCTTTTTAAAAAAACTAGGAAAAGTGTATTTTTAAATGTGGGGTAGAACTCTGCCATAAGCAATGCATATAAAACAAGGAATGATTATACTGGAACTAAATTGATCAATTTAGTAGTGACAATGGTGCACATAATTTATATAGTATAATTCGAAGTAAAGATGATTGCTCCAAGACTCATTATAATTCACCAGAGAGAACAAGGGGGAATGGGTTGGGAAATGGTTAAATGGAAGAAGAATAAGATGCCCTTATTACAGTTGCATATGTTGAATTTAACAAATACCTTCTTTTACTGCTGCACACATCTTAAAGAATGCTAGACAATTCCTACCAACCATGTTTGAAAATACCCCTCATCTGTCACACTCTCAACCACAAGGGAGCACTCTTTCTCTTAATAGTCTATATCTCACACTTCTGCACACATTTACACACACACACGGACATACACACACGGACATACACATCACATCATAACTTGTCAGATGAAGTTTAAGTCTGCAAACTTCTATTAACTGACTGATGCCATTATTTTAGGACAGCGGAAGCTGCAAAACCTGCCCTCATGCTTTGGATATCCATAAAGAAAGCCCTTGGCTAATTTTTTCAGCTGACAGGAGATCCTAGATTCTTGAGGAGAAAGAGGTGGAGCTTTGGCAACTCTTGTCAAATGCCTGCAAACTTTTCAAGTTATCCATCCTTTTGGAGGCAGGTAATATCAAAGGACACTGAGGATTACAGTATGTGAGAAGTGTTTACAGCCTAGAAGATTATTTACGTTTGGTTTTATCTCTATAGTCACACATCCAAGCTTGAAGAAAAGAAACACGGGAACCCTCTCATTATCTTTTGAAATATGAAGATCAGAGGAAAACCTGGGTTTAAAGTGTGGAGTGATGCTCCTAGAAACCTGCTTATAAATTAGAAGGCATCCTGATTCACTAATAACAGACTAAGGAACTGAACTGATACTTGGATAGAAGAGCGGAATCTCAGGGTCATTTTTACTGCCATGGACCTTAAGCCAATGCCTACTTCTCTGATCACCACCAATTGTGGAGCAGAACATCTGACCTATTTGACCTCTCCTTCAATGGATAAATTCCAGAAAGCCTATTCTGGAATTTGACTCTGAATTGCTTCTAAGATGGGAAGTAAGAAAGATGATGGGCTCTTGAACAGGATCTCATGTTCCGGACCAGCATCTCTTGGAAGCAGTCATGTTACCGGCTCTCATGGTTTACCACTCCGAGAACCATTTGGCATCCCTCTTCCTTTTGGACAAACGTACTGGGACCATCAACCTTACAATGGATATTCAGGAAGATTCTCTTATTTACCCTTTTCTGGGTATGTGGGAGTTTATGACTACTCATTTGAGCCTGCTTTCATTCGGAAAAGAAATGAGAGGGAAAGGCAGCGAGTTCGTTGTGTAAATGAAGGCTATGCACGCCTCAGAGACCATCTTCCCAAAGAGCTTGCTGAGAAGCGTCTCAGCAAAGTGGAAACTTTGAGAGCTGCCATCACTTACATTAAACACCTCCAGAATTTGCTGGAATATCACCCTTTAGGAACAAATAATAAGACAGCCATTCCAGCTACAGATGCATCGGGAGTTTCTGGTCCTAGTTTAAGAAGAGAATGCAACAGTGATGGAGAATCTAAAACTTCATTGGCGTCATCTCCTTACAGTGAATTTGAGGACGTTTGTGGTTAGGAAAACAGTCCATAGAAACAAATCACATAAAGACCATCAATCTCTTTCCAAGCCCAAAATTTCCAATCTTTCATGGACACCTGGAAGACAAAAATTCATTTCTAGCAGAATGGTAGAAAAAGATATTGAGAAGACTGTTTCCAGTATGAGTCATTCTTGGCAATCTTCAGGTGTTTATGTAAGAAAAATATAATATAGTTCCTAACATTTCTGTATTTATGTTATTGAATATTTTATGACTGTGCTATCAGTCATAAAATTGGAAACATTGACTTGTAATTTTTGTCTTGCTTTGGTTTAGTTAAAGATAATAATACAATCAAATGTGGTTTCCCCCCTCTCTTGTAATAACGGTGCTTATTAAGACACTGTCCAGGTTTAGTGGCCACTGGACAATAATGTTGTAATTAATAATAATAATTAGCAGAGCATTATCTCTAAATAAAGTAAATTATATTTACACCTCTGGGAATGTTTTGAAACCTGGGATTAAGTCACAATTATGTTGACTTTAATGGGATTTAAATTAAATTGTTTTGAAATTGTTTAACAGTTTACAATGAGAGTACTGTCATCATATTTTAGGGTTTGCATTTAGGATGTGCTAGATTGAAAAATGTGAGCAGACCTTCATTTTTTGTTAATATGTGATTTTAATATGTGATGTTAATATGTGCCAGATAATGGTTAAAATAAATGAAATGTGTTTCGCTGTAATTTCATTTTAGGTAGCTCTAATGTAAGAATGAAACACATTTTTTTCTGATGTTCTTGTCTTGCTTATTAATAACCAACTTATATGTTCATATAAACTTAATTACTATGGCATTTGGGTGATGATATATGTAGGTTTCATGTGTATACATACTAATGGGTCAAAATAAAATGAGCAAAATAAATACAGGCACAATAATGGGGGATCTTCAAAATGCCAAGATGATGAAAAAATATGGGTAAAGAAACGATTGATACATAATTTCAGTGTGGTAGGGAAGGGAATAAAATCTAAAAAATACAAGATTTGAATGACAAAGTTTGCACTTATCCCCAGATTTGCAAACAGTATTTTTGATTGGATTTAGAGAATAGGTGCAAAACTTAGTTGTACTTACTAAGCAAGAGCAATCGGAGTCTGTCTTAAAAAGGGAGGAGGTGTTGCTCCATGCATTCCCGTTACTGTCAATTAATTATTTTGCAAACCTTGCCAAATGGCATAATAACAAAGAAAGCTAATTTAAAATAAGCCAAATCATTAGTTTATCTTGTCTATGTATTTATCATGATAATTCCCTTAACCCCATTCATGTCTTACTTTGCATATAGTCATGCACTGATGTGACACTGAAGGAAGAATAGCCCTAATATCACATATTTGGGCAGATCATAGTCCACCAAGCTGCTGGTAAAGAATACTCATCAAAAGAAAACATGAGAACAACTGTCTCTTGCACACAGATGTTTCAAAGGTGATTTTTCAAAAGGCAACTGGGCTTTGGAAAAACAAAGTCCAGTTGCCTTTTGAAAAAGCACCTTTGGGACAACCATGACCTGGATGACTGAGAATTCTCCATAGACACTTGCACACAGATGTAATGTTTGAAATTGCTTGCCCTGTATACATGCTGAAAATAGGATTAATCAAGGGGTGTGGCCTAAGGATGAAGCCAAGAGCGTGAAGCTACAGCTCCTTGTCTACCCATGGATGGATTTGCTTTCAGGGAAAATACTCTGATCCAACAAATTTTAACTCCAATGATGTGGGATTAAAACTGTGAGAAATGAGCGCCAAATCAAACACTGGGTGGAAAGTGGTGGCATTTACCGTCTACATTTTGTGAAGTGTTTTATAAATTTATTCTTTGTACTCAGGTATGAATTCTATGGTATGTGTGAGTTTTTAAATGTTCAGAAGCTCAGCTTATATTGATCTTGGGCTTTTGGAAGAGAATGAAATACTTAAATACTCTTGATACATTTTAATCTGGTTGTGTGATATTATCCAGTTCTGAAATAGCCAGGAGACCTGTATCTTTAAAAGAACTCCATGCAGCTGCAAAAATGCTCTTTTAGTTTTAGTTAAAAATATAGAAGAGATTTCAGTCATAATGTTTTACCTTTGATAGATGCTTCCTCACTATTACTACATATAGTAGTATTAGTTTTGAAAACAACTTCTGTCCCAATCACCTCCATCACAGATTCTTTTCAGGTAAGGATGAAAGCTAACTGAATATTATTCTGGTTAATATTGCTAATATCCTGCCATAAAACAACTGCAGCAAATCCCCCAACTTCATTTTCAGCAGGCTTCATGCTGGAGGCATTTTTAATCCTTATAATGAGTAGCAAGTGAATAGGATTCTTGTTGTGGAAAGCAGATAATGATCAGACGTTTACATTCTTTGAATTAATGTTTGAATTAAAAACAAGACCAGGAGATGTCTCTCCATATGACACGATTAAGGTTTGCCATAAAAATACTTCACGGATTCCCTTAGATACATGCTCAACAATTTTATCAGTAATTAATTAGCAGCCAAAGAATAAATGTTGATCATTATCCACATGTGTTATATCTGAAAAAGGGATTCTAATTTATATTCATGATTACATGCTTGCTATTAAGAGTAATATGGTGTACATGTCAGCAAGCTTATATCTTGTAATAAAAGTCATTTAAAAACAGAGTTCAAAAAAGTATTATCTATGACTAATGTACATTAACACAGAAACACAACAGGAGTGCTGTGAAATGAAATTGGTAGTAAAGTACCATGAAGATGAAAAGCTTTAAACAAGTATAATTATAATATATATTACTATCAACAGTAAAAGAAACTAGAGCAAACTGCTAAATATAATGGGATGGATCCAGATTAGGTAGGTGGAACTGAGCAAGATAGAGCAGATTAATTTGATCCTTTCCCCTAACATTGTATTTTAGAGATTCTATTAAGAATGGGCTATCGTTTTGAAACAAGAATTCAGTTTCTGAAGCATTTGTTCTATCCAGAGCTTTGCTAAATGAATAATGTAGCCTCTTAATTATTGGGGTTTTCTTTTGCTTCCATTTGACAATGTAGTCTAGGGGTGTCAAACTGAATTTATTTGAGGCCAGATCAGCATTGTAGTTCTCCTCTGGGGGCTGGCCGGGATGGAGGAGATGGTATGGACGCCTCCTGCAGCACTCTGCTGACAAAAACAGGGTGCAGGTGGTGGCACATGTGAAGCACCCTGTGCCTCATTTTCAGCCTGGGTAGCCTCCTGCAGCACCCTGCCAGCAAAAACAGAGCACGGAAGGGGCTTTGTGCGGCCTCCTTTGTGCCCTGTTTTGGCTGCGCAGAGTGCTGCGTGAGGCCCCCAAGTGCCCCATTTTGAGAGGCACTGTGAACCAGTCCTTTGCTATTTCCAGGGCAGGCCCATGGGCCAGATTTAGCACCCCTGATGTAGTCCATTTGCAGAGCCTTTGACTTTTTGGCATATTCGCTAGGGAGGTGGAGGCAGAAAGAAGCTACCATAAAAATCTATAACATGCTTATATCGAATCCATTTTAATGACCATGAAAGTTCTTTAAAATCAGTTTAAGAGGAGATAACCCACAGAGTTCAGTCCATATCACAGGTGGGTTCCTATCGGTTCACACTGGTTCAGTGGAATCAGTAGTGGAAATGGTGACTGGGTCGCCAAACCAGTAGGGACAGCATGCTTGCCACACCCCCGAACCAGTTCCCTGGATGCCACGACATCTTTTAAAAACATTATTAATGTTGTGCGCATACGCAGACCTATTTATAGGCAACTGCGCACACGCACAGAGCAAATCAACGTGCACTATATTTTATATTTTATAATCATATTTTATTTACTTTATTTGAATAACAAAATTCAATTTCAATCAAACAGTGTGTTGTCTGGGTACAGATATTTTTGGGCAACCGTAATCAAAATGTTTACAATAACATTCATCACAATAACATTGATGCTATAATAACAATAATATTTTGTTTATTTTATCAAATTTCCATTTTAATGTTTATCCTTTTTATGTCCCTGCGTTTCTAACTTCTGTTCTTATTGTCTAACCATTGATAAAGTAAATTCTATGTAAAAAGTATTCAGTTTCTTCTTTGTCCTTAATAGTAAGTGTTAATCTATCCATTTCTGCACATTCTAATATTTTCTGTATTACGCTCTCATCTCTCGGGATCTCATCACACTTCCATTGTTGAGCATATACAATTCTAGCTGCAGTTAATACATGTAAAATGTCCCTTTGTCATATCTTTCCGGCAGAATGCCCAATAGAAATATTTCTGGTTTCATGTTTTATATGCTGTTTTATCATTTTTTCCAACCAAGTATGCATTTTTGTCCAGTATTTTTTGGATTTTGGACATGTCCATCACATATGGTAATATGAACCAGGTATTTGGTTGCATTTCCAACATTTAGCAGATCTATCCTTATTCATTTTTGCCAGTCGTTTTATTGCAAAATGCCATCTATAGAACATTTTATACAAATTTTCTTTGTATGCAGTTGACATAGTTAATTTAACATTTCTATCCCACAATTTTTGTCATTTGTTTCGTTCTATTGCAGATCCAAAATTTTTAGCCCAGACAATCATTGGTCTCCTTCATTTGCTCACTTTCAAGTTTGATCCCTAATAAGTATCAATATATTTTCTATATCAGTTTTTCATCTGTTCTGGTTAATATCTGGTCCAATTCTGTTAATTCTTTATTGAAACCATATATTTTAGGATCTTTCTCATATTGTGATTGTATCTGCTTTTGTGGCCACCATGTGATGTCCATCCCTTGACTGCTAAGTTCCTGCTTAGTTTTTAATTCCCCCTTTTCATTCAAAATATCTTTATATTTTACAATTTTTTTCCATGTTAATAACATTAGGATGTATCAATGCTTCCATTGTACAAAGCCAGAGTGGTATTTTCAAATAGTGTTGTTCTTTAATTTTAAGTCATACTGATAACAGTGCATTTCTAACATGATGTCTTTGAAAGTAACTATATATCTTATTCTTCCCAAATCATAAAAATGAATGCCAACTTAGTTGTCCTTCTAAAGTTAATAGTCTTTTATGTCCTTCTAAAGGTAATAGTCTTTTATGCTTCAAATTGATCCATTCTTTCACCCATGTAAATACCGAAGCCTAGTAGTACAATTCCCAATCTGGCGACCCAAAGCCGAGATGGGACAAGTTTTGTTCTGGATTCTGGACTCCAGAATCCATGTTCTGGATTCATTTTAATATTTTCTGGGACTAAATTTTCATATACAATATTACAATTTCCCCAAACATTGTTATCTCCCTTATTTCTGGATGCAAGTTCCAGAATTCTCTGCTAGGTCCAAATTCTGTAAATTTCACACATGTGGAGGGCATCTAGTTTGGGAATCTGCTGTAGCATTGGGAGTCATCACTTGATCCTACTGAACACAGCTACAACTGAATCATGGCAACAATCAATCAACTCAACTCAATACAACTTAACCAGCAACAGAGTGGTCAATGCCTGGAATGCTCTACTTGATTCTGTTGTTACATCCTCAAACCCCCATGGCTTCAACCTTAAACTGTCTACTGTGGACCTCACCCTATTCCTAAGAGGTCCGTAAAGGGGGTGTGCATAAGCTCATTAGCGTGCCTACCATCTCTGTCCTATTGTCCCCATTTATTTGTACTCATTTCCTTTGTCCATGTCCATATTTATACTTATAGCTGTTATCTTGTAAATGTTTGACAAACTAAATAAATAAATAAAATCCCATGCTTTCAAAGAGATATTGTGTTGACTATTTCTAATTTCTGTCATATGTTTACTTTTTGTTATTTGAAATACTAAACATGGATAGAAACTTAAAATTTCAATAACTGAAGACATTGAGATCACAAAACTGTTTGCTGACGAAGTTAGCAAGTTTCAAATATATATATCTATATAAATTATCTATGTAAATATATAATTTAGTCTTTGCCTATATTCTCTTTTGTCTAGAGAAAGGTTTATTTCAACTTACCTAGTGTGGAGTATATTTTATTAAACTTTGAAAACAGATAATGATCCAACATTACATATTTTAATTAATGTTTGAATAAATACAAAGACCAGAAGATGTTTTCCTGTGTGACATAATTACTGATCACCATAAAAATACTTCAAAAACATAGGCAAAGAGAAATATCCATTAAATTACAAATCTACAAGCACTTTGATACTATCACTACGCTTAAAGTGTATAATCCAAGTCATATGATTGTTTGGAAATTCCTAATAGCTTATTTAAATTGGTTTTCCCCAGCCCCCAGTAATAGTTTCACTAACGTTCCTTTCAAGTTAAATTACTCTGTTTCAAGAAATGGCCAAAGAAAAACAGGAGGAGCCATAATAAAATACACAAAACCTGATATCTTAGAATTAAGGAACAAGGGCTCAAAAGAAAATGAATTCACATTTGGAAGAACCTCTGTTTCTGGATAACTTCAAGACATGTGGCATCATAATTCCAATAATACATCACAGTATTATATCAGAAGTATCATAGTTTCTGCTATCCAGGAATTTCATGAGAGCAGATGGCTCCCAACAACAATTTTCCATCAAAAAGATAATAGATTATAGCTGAGAACATGCAATTTAAAATATATGGCTAATTATAAAAACAACCTACTTCAAATTCCCAGGTATAAAGAAAATGTACATATTTGTGTTTAAGGATTAACAATTAAATCAGAACTCTGGGCAAGAGAACAAGGGAAAGAATAAGTGAATTACCCTAACCAGAACTGATTAATAATATATACATTAATACTTCCCTAGGGGAAAGATTATGGTGTCATCTTACTTATATAGAGAACAATCAGTTTTCTAAATATGGTTCCTATGCAGCCAAAATAACCAACAGCAATGGGCAGGTATTACATAGACTATCAAATGCCACAATTTCCAGAAAGTTATGTACTAAAAAACATTTAAAACCAACACCCCATCTTAAAAAATCGTGTATTAAACAAACACATTACAATGCTCAATAGTATGCTTGGTGGCCATAAAAAGTAAAATATTATTACAGAACAGAAATAATGTAATTGATTGAATTTAGAACATAGAATATAAAGTAACAAGATTGGATAGGAACTTGGAAGACATTTAGTCTAATCCTCTCTTCAAGCATGAAGCTTTATACCATTTTGGACAAATGGTTATCCAATCTCTTCTTGAAAACGACCAATGATGGAGTACTCACAATTTCTGGAGGCAAGCCCTGATGAATTGTTCTCATTGTCAGGAAATTTCTCCTTAGTTCTATGTTGGATCTCATTTAATGGTCTTTCATCCCAGGGGTGGTTTCAACCAGTTCGCGGCGGTCCCCGCGAACCGGTTGGTCGGCAAACCCGGAAGTAAGTAACTTCCGGGAACGGCGAAGGGCCCATCCTCCCGCCCGTGCTCCTTACCCGGTTTTGACGAGTTCTGCGCTTCCACACATGCGCAGGATGCATACAGCGCTTGCGCGATCCTCCAGGAGCAGCTGGAGCATCGCACAGACGCTAGTACGCATGCGTGCACTGCGCGCGTGCATGAGGACACCGCTGGCCCCGTTCCAACCGAACCGGTTGGAACGGGGCGAGAAACCCACCCCTGTTTCACCCCATTCTTTTTTGTCCTGCCCTCAGGTGCTTTGGATTATAGGTCAATCTCCTGTTCTATGTGAGAGCCCCTCATGTACTGAAAAACTAATATCATATCACCCTTAGTCTTTTACTTAGTTAGACAAGACATACCTAGTTCTCTCAACCATTCATTGTATGATTTATCCTCCAGGCTTCTTATCATCTTTGTTTCTTTTCTCTGCCCTCCTTTTACCATGTTTTCCCGAAAATAAGACAGGATCTTATTTTCTTTTGACCCCCGAAATAAGTGCTTGGCTTATTTTTGTGGAGGTCTTATTATTTTTGAGGTGCAGGAGGCGGCGAACGTGGTCACCTCGTGGCTGCTGCTGCATTGCAATATTTTCGGGGAGGGCTTATTTTCAGGGGAGGGCTTACTTTAGCGCATGTGCTCAAAAGCCTGATTGGGCTAATTATCCAGGGAGGTCTTATTTTCAGGGAAACAGGGTAGGGTCTCAGCATCTTTTTTGTATCATGATGGCCAGAACTTCCCTATTTTTAAGAAATGAAATGAAAATGTTTGCTGAGGTTATATTGAAATTTAAAGAATATATCTATGGTGATATGGAATACATGGCAATCAGGAGAGAATAAAAGTGTTGACTTTCATAAGCAAAACAGAATAGCAACAATAAATCCTTAACTTCATTCAGATTTAACCAAGTCCAGCTCTACTTAGACACTATATTATATAATAACATTATTCTCACGCATTCAAATGTTTATAATAAAACTCAAACCAATGTTTAAAAATTATTTCCAATATAAACTTCAAAAGCAAAGTAGGAACAGCTAGGAACAATGACTGAAGCGTGGTAGGTATAACAAGAACACTGGAACATGAGTTTAAATCTTTCTCATTCTGGCCAGATCAGGTCTATTACTTCTTTTGAAACATGCCTAGAATTATCCCACAATGTTATTTTTTTTTTGTAACAGTCTATTCTTCTCTGTTTACCATGAGCTTCTCCAATACATCTTTCTAGTTGTTTTTAATTATAAATTACATTAATCCTAACCAATAAGGCCAATGGGCAGAAGCAATAGGTATATAGTCTCTAGGATATATGGAGGAATGAAAGCTTTGGAAGAATGGAATGCTGATTTAGCCAAATTATCAATGACAAAAAACTAGCTAATTAGCTGTATGCTAAATAATGCACAATGAGATGGGTTACTCTGTGAGAATTTTGAGGCAACACCCACAAGAGAAAAATCAAACTCATCTTCTACAGTTTCTCATTGGGAGGGATTTATCCCCTCATGAAAGAGTTGGCAATTCCTTTTAAGACTTGAACCTCATCCAAGTCATAATTACATCCGTTTGAAATTCCATAAACTGGGAACCAGCCTTCAGCTATTCAGCAAAGGTTCCTGTATACCACGTGCTTTAGCAACATACTTTGGCAACCATAGAGTTTGAGCTGCCCCAAACAGTCAGCCATTCTTCACTGGACACACCATGAAATGTTTGACCTGAACTCTTCAACATGAGCTGAGAATTCAAGGAAAATATCTGCCTTGCATTGGTTCCTGGAACCATGGAAAAGCAGTGAAAGTTCTTCTACTGCATTTATTGAAAGGAAAGCTGCTCAGGATTTCTTGAAATGGGTCACCTTATGGGTTAAATGCTTGAAAGCATTGGTTGTAGAGTGCCAATGTGGATGATTGTGCCATTAAAAAAAACATTTTGGAAACTTCCTCATGTACACAATTGGTAATTATGCAAGAATTCTAATGCAATTGATCCCCCTTAGGAACTCAATCATTGCATTTTCTGTTTCAGCGCATTAGCATTTTTCCAAATCTACTAAACCACTTCTATCTAAAGTTCATTTCGATCTCATCAACAAGAATAAAAGCTAAAACATAGCTACCCCTTTCCTCCATTTTAGGATCTTCTCCTGTCTGTCCCCTCTCTGCTTTCAAACAAATTAACTACCTTTCATATTTTCAGACAAAATCTTAGCAACCTTTTAGCTTTCTGGTGGCTGAACTAAGGTAATATTAAACTGGAAAAGGAGAAAGAAAAGTTGATCCTCCTATATGGTTTTCTCAGAACCAGGATTGGCTCTCCAGAGGGAGCACGGTGGAGGACTATTCTCTTAATTTTATATCATCCATTTCTAATGAAGCACTCTCCAAATCTCTTGGTTTTGTAGCTACTAGAATTCTCAAATATTATGTTATGCAATTTTATGAGTAATACATATGATCAGGGAAGGCAGTCTGGGCCAGTCTGGACCATTAGTGCATCTGCTTAATATCCTTTAATCCCTAACCTCATTTTTAGATAAATTTGGAATACAGCCATTTACTGTACTGGAAAATTAATCTCAGTATAACTATGGGACCATTATGGAACAGCCAGATTGGTACACACACGCGCGCGCGCGCACACACACACACAAGATTATTGTAGAATTTTCCAGATCAAAAAGTCTATCCTTGAAATGGTGTGTTTTGCATTTTCCTAACCTACAACCTGTCCAAACTCTTGAACAAATGACAATATAATAGAGGTAATTTGCATATTAAGTCATACTTGATTAAAGCTGATCTCAAGACTGATGCTAACACAGAGACATATGCATTCGGTATATATTGTTGTTGTTCATTTGCTAAGTTGCGTCCGATTCTTCACAATCCCAAGGACCACAGCATATCAGGCATCCCTCTCCTCCACTGTCTCCCGGAATCTGGCCAAACTCATGTCCATTGCGCCAATAACACTATCTAATCATCTCATCCTCTCCTGTCCCTTTCTCCTTTGGCCTTCAATCTTTCCCATCAGGCTCTTTTCCAATCACTGGGTGCACTTACAGAATTTAAACACTAAGGATGAGGAGAGAGCAAGGGAAAGAGCAAAGTCCAACATAGACAAATAGCATTTAAACTGGATTAGAAGCTATCATGAGAACACTTTAAAAGTTCAGAAACAGTGGTGGCCTACCACAAACATAATGTTTGAAGAAGAAATGGAGAACAACCTCTGCCAACTCTAGACAGTAAACAGTAACAGATCATTTACACACAAATGAAAGTGAACTTAGTTCTTGGGATACCCCCCACCCCCACATCTTCCTTTTTGAAGGGGAAGATAAAAAGAAATTTCACTTCAAAAAAGAAAATTTCCATTTGATCTACTGAGAACTCAAAGCAAAGGTGAAGTACCTTCTCAGCAGAAGGCCTTTCTCCAAAAGCACATCAAATCATTTCCTCCTCCCCAATTTTTCATTTTATGGCTTTCAGATAATAAAAGCTACTGCATTGGTAGTATAATGTATTTATCTACAATCATCAGTGATGACGGAAGATAGTTAAGAAAAAAAAAAGAATTGAGCCTTCAGAAGATTTTTAGAAGTGGCTTGTCCTTTCTTTCCCAGCCTGAGAGAGAATGATTGACTAAAGGTCACTTAACACTGGCTTTGTAAAATGGGACTAGAACTCACAGTTTCCTGCTTTTCGCCTGGGGCCTTATCTGCTATATAAAACTAGTCCTCAGATTGTTAAGAACAATATTTGTAACGAGAAAGTAAACCAGAGTGTATCTTATTAGGCCAAGAGCCACACTTACCCTGGGAGTATGGAGCAATGGATACCAGCCAAAAAGGAAACAAAAAGAGCCAAGATAGGTTGATGATACAAAGTTATGGACCCATGTTATAAACATAGTTGGACTAGGATTTTTATTGCTCCATTACTTGTACTTCTGTAGGTAGTTTTCACTATATTCCTATATTTAAACAATGATATGATTGCTTTACTATTTTATTTATATACTGCCATAGTTCAGAATGGACTTGGCTTCTTTAGGACTTTTATCACAGTATTTCTTGTCTTGAAAAACTGAGAAACCACATCACTGAATTCAACCATATTGACTGGAGTAAGTTTCAGGAATGGAGTTTATAGTTTTCTCCATTTTGTATTATTAAATAGGAAGGAGATGACCAAACATGTGAATTTTATAAAATATTTGCTTGCTTTTGTATTTCTTGAATTTTTGCTAATCATTAACAATGATTATTGTCAGACCATCAAGTAAGTCCTATTTAATTGTTGGCAGAAATAGCCATCTGGTTCAGGTCCAAGTTGGGAGAAAGGCACTAAAGACAAAATGGAGCCAGGAGGCTGATTGGAAAGAAGGTCCATTTATTGATGAAGCAGAATCACCAAGCATATGTGATTCTGGGCAGCTGACCACATATATTTAAGAGTGGGTTTTTTTAATATCTTCCCTGAGCTTTGCACTTGAGCTTCCTGTTCCTGTGCAAGAACATGTATTCTATTAGCTGTTGTAGGTGTTATTTAGGAGTCATAGCTGCTCTATAGGTTGTCTGAACTCCCAGGTTTGGTTGAAGTTTGGACTGCTGAGATGATGCAATGAAGAGGATTGTGTTCTGAAGGGCAATTTCTATTATGACTTAATGGCTTTGTCCTGGTTTGGATCTTGAGTGAGAACTAATCCTATCACTCTGCCTTTCTTCAGACCTACCTGTAGGGAGTAATGCATTACCAAATTTGCATTTCCAGCTCCCTGCTTGGGGGAAGGGAGCTGGGGCTCTGGGTTTCTGTCTCCCTTCAGATTTTTAAATTCTCTTTTAGGGGAAATATTTTATTTTGTATTTTTAAAAAATATTTCTCAAAATATTTCATTCTTCTAGGAAGGGGGATAGTAGCTTGCCACAGAGGTAACCTGTATCACCAAGTTTGATGCTTGCCTAGTTTATTACATAAAAGCATCCACATATAATATGCCAAAGAATAATGCTATTGCACCTTTAATACAGCTAAAAACTTCCTGTAATTATTTCTTAGTCTCTTTTATTCCTGTGGAGAAATTCTGACCAGTTCATGCACGGTGAACTGCTTCAGCTCAATAAAGCTGGAGCAATTTTTTGGCCAAACTTCTGATTTCAGGTCCTGCCACATATTTTTATATATGTGGACCTTGACTTGATTGATTTCTTTTTCATCATTCATTCTCTTGTAGACATGTTTGAAACCATTGCCTTGTCACACGATGTATATACACTTTAGTTTCAGGTGACAAAGAAACAGCCTGCCTAGTTCATTGATATAGAGGAGAAGTCAGGCTTCCTTTGATGGCAATTCTGTTCGTCCTAAAATACCAAAAGCAAACATCAATTGTGTATTTCAACCTGCTGGCTTGACAGTTGTTAAGAGGTTTTTTTGTGGCATGCAGTATTTGATTTCAGCCAGTCATAACAACCTGCAGGTAGCTTTTTTAAAAGAAGCACTTTTGCCTCACTGTCACAGAATATGGCATGAGAAGCTGGAAAGTTATCCAAGTGCTTTTTTTCAAACTTGAGATAAATGTTTACATTCTTCTTAGTAAGCCATGGCTTCTGCCTTGCTATTCTCCCATGAAACACATTGTCAAGTTTCCCAATGATGCCATAACTAATTCATAATAATTGAGCCAATGTTTTAATTCCCCAGTGTTTTTCTAATGGTGGAATCATGAATGTTGACTTCAGCCTGTTAGGAATATAATTCTAACGGTTGAGTTGGCAATATATAAATCATGTAACAATGTTGTACCTGTTTCTTTAAATCAGACTGTAAAATGTGATTGGGTGCTGTATTCCTCAATCGGCCATAAGAGGGAGCCAGAATGCCTGTTAGCTCTCTCTGTTTGTTAGATGCTGGGCTGATCTGGAAGTGCCATGAGCTATTGTAAGTTTTACAACTGTTAGCAAACTTTGTGTACTGAACTGATTATATGATACTGGACTATGTTATTTGGATTATCCCTTAACTGAAAGACATTGATGACTGACTGACTTATCCGTGTATTACCTGTACTGTTTGATGGACTCTGATACCTCTATTTCCATGAAAGTAAAAGCCCATTTAAACTGCGGTGTCTCTGTATGCTGGTTTGTGTGTTCTCCAACACAACTGTCACAACGCTTCGCTGAACGTACTCGCTCTCCCAACGGGTAGCTTACCTAACACAGCCAAGGCAAGAGAAGCCTGCAAGTTCCTGGGATGGTTCAACCATTCTTTGTAACTTCATGAATGATTTTATACTGCATTGGCAGATTGAATTTTATAGTAGCCCATTAGGGAAAATTCAGTCTTGTCCGAGATCTTCACTTCAAAACTGTTATCTCTGGAAGAGGTGGTATTCAGCAGGTTTTGGCCAATTCTGGAGAAACCGGTAGCGGAAATTTTGAGTAGTTTGGAAAACCAGTAAATACCACCTCTGACTGGCCCTGCCCCCATCTATTCTCTGCCTCCTGAGTCCCAGTTGATTGGGAGGAAATGGGGATTTTGCAGAAACCTTCCCCTGGAGTGGGGAGGGAATGGAGATTTTACAGTATCCTTCCCCTGCCATGCCCACTAAGCCATGCCATGTCCACCAAGCCATGCCACACCCACCAAGTCATACCCACCGAACCGGTAGTAAAACATTTTGAATCCTGCCATTGCCTGCTTGGCATCAATTACTTTTCAACAGAGATCTTTAGAAATTACTTTTGAATCTTGAATCTGTGTCATGAAAACTTCTCTGAAAAGAAGGAAGCCAAATTTTATGAGATTCAAACAAAGCTGAGCTTTCTCAAACAGCTGTGATTATTTAAAGAAAATGCTTGCATAACTGGTATTAATTATCTTTCTATTGAATTCACTGAATTAATGGATTGATTGCTTTTTTCTCACAAGCAGAATGAGAAGGGTTATTTATTTGTAAAATAAACACAACCAGTCTCAAAGATTTTCCAATTGATATTCAGATTTCCTTTATGTATCAGGGTAGTGCTTGTTCAAATTGGTTCATGCCAAATTCTGTTTGTGTGGTACAGATCTGCAAACATATAGAAAGCCTGCAAGTGGGGAAATAATTTTGACAGAACTGTAAATTGAAAAATAGATTGATGCTCTTGCTGAATGCTGGTTTACTGGAATATATACTGTTTGCTGGAACCAACTGTGCACCGCTGCAGATTGGAAAGAAACTCTTGCCTAGGGCAGGATTGGGAACTTTCCAACAGTCTCACTTGAGATCATGCTAGATCTTGTATGCAGCTACTAAGGCCCAACTTAGATTTCCATCTTCTTACATGAAACACAAATTGAGAAATTAATTTGATCCAAGAGGACAAGAGTGATTCTTTGGAAACACATCTTTGTGACACAAGAACAGTTTTCCCCCGAATACCATCACTCCGCTAAAGAAATAATTCCCTCAACACTGTCAAACTATTTACTAAGTCTGTATTACTATTACTATTAACTTTCTCATGGTTCCTATCACCCATCTCCTCCCACTTATGACTGTATGACTGTAACTTTGTTGCTTGTATCCTTATGATTTATATTGATTGTTTCCTAGTATGATTGATTCAATGGTGGGTTTCCAAATTTTTTACTTCTCTCTCTCTCTCTCTCTCTCTCTCTCCCTCCCCCCTCTCTCTGTCTCTCTCTTTCTCTCTCTCTCTCTCTCTTTCTGTCTGTCTCTCTCTCGTGAGAAATATATTTTTTCTTTTATGTACACTGAGAGCTTATGCACCAAAGATAAATTCCTTGTGTGTCCAATCACATTTCGCCAATAAAGAATTCTATTCTATTCTATTCTATTCTATTCTATTTGTCTGACTAGTTGATGATTTTGAAATCTGACTAGAAGGACAGGACTCCTGCTAAGGGGGCAATTCTTCTATCTTTATTATGAACAAGATCTGATCTTAATTAAATCATAAATACATGCTGGTTGCCAAATGCCCAAATTTTGATTATGTAGCTATGGGGATGCTGTTACATTTGTAAGGGTAAGGATCAGTCATAAGTCATTTTTTTAAAAGTGCTATTGTAACTTTGAATGGTTGATGTAAATTGAGGAGTACCTGTAGTAATCATATAGCTTCATTAACTGTTCTCACTTCCAAGTTAATATTTTTGAAAAATTAAATGGAACCTATGTCTATGCCTCATATGCTTTTTCCATGGAAATTGTATCTATAATTGGCAATTTTACTCTGATTAAAATTGGAAAGCTGGTTTATTTTCTCAGAACATACTGTACTTGGAGAACAGAAGTCTTTCAGATTTAAATGGAAAGTTCCTCGGGGGGGGGGGGGGAGAGACGGGACCTGAGTGACAAGACTAGTAAAAAGGTAAAACCTGTTTCCATGGGCATGTTGTGCCAGGCTGCAGGCAAAAGGTTATGGATTAATTGTTGTGAGACTACTCTAATTTCAGTCATGTTTAAAAATCTTATTTGAAAACCAATGCCAGTTTAGATCTTGGTTGCAAATAAATGAACTCTGAAGCATTCAGAGTTAGGATGAGCGGGCCATGCATTTTTCTTTACTGAAATCAGCTTCCAATGCAGTCCTTTTGCTTTGGTTAAATGTTTTCAGAATAAGTTTTTCCTTAAATTTATTTAAGCTCTGAATTAAGACTTTCATTTTCTGTCTCCCAATTGAATAAATGAGGCTTTCCTATAAAAAAAATATTTTCCTTCCAGAAAAGTTTTTTACAACTTTTGTTGCTGCTGAGTTCTCAGATAGTCCTTTGCTTGTCTCAGATGATCCATGTATTGTGGTTTTTTGTGGGTTTTTCCCCCCCACAGCAGGCAGGCCATGTGCTTGTTGATAAAGATCTGACTTTTTTCTTGTCTGGTAACATTAGTGGAAGAGCTTTGGCTCCAGCCGAAGGATTCCACAAAATGATGTATGTTTTCAAAACATGAATGCTTTGACTTCTGCCTTAACTTCATTTGATGTCTTCTTTAGACCAGAAAACAACTGAAAGTAATTCTAATCCAATTCAGGCTGTAATGGGATCGGAGTCATTTTTACTCTGATCTCTGATCAAGGGCTTTTCAGCTCTTCAATCGTTCAACTTCCTTGACTTACACTTACTTCTCTGAATCTCAAGTTGCAGTGAACATGATGGCCCTGATTTACCTTTGTTTATCATCAATAATTGTATTCCCCATCCCTTTCTATGGCTTTACTGGCATAAGAATAAAAATTAGTCAGCTACTTTTAGCATGAACTGAATTTTATAGTCTCCCAATTGCCTATGATAGTCAAAAAGTAAAGGTTCCCCTCACACGTATGTACTAGTTGTTCCCAACTCTAGGGGGCAGTGCTCATCTCTGTTTCAAAGCTGAAGAGCCAGCACTGTCTGAAGACATCTCACATGGTCATGTGGCTGGAATGACTGAGCGCTGAAGGCGCACGGAATACTGTTACTTTCCCACCAAAGGTGGCTCCTATTTTTCTTTTTTTCCTTTATTTTTTCATTTTCATAACATATAACCACATGTATACTATTACATAGTCAACATCGTATTGTATTATTAAATGTTTACATCAATTCGTTTTACCATCAACTCCCAAAAACAATTATTAGCTCTTCTGCTCTCCATATACCATATTTGTACATAATCCATCACTTTCTTCTTCCTTTCTCCTCCCCCTCTACCTCCTTTCTTCCCTGTCGTCCTTCTCTACTTCCCCTCCTCTCTCCTTCTCTCCCCACTCCTTTTCTCCCTCTTTCCACTCGTTTTTTCTCTCCTCCTCTTCTCCCCCGCTGCCCTCTCTCCTATCCCTCTTTTTCCCTTACCTCTCTCCTCTACTTCCCACTCTTCATCTTATTTATTTGGTGTTTTTCAGCTTCTGAACGAGATGGTTCCTATTTTTCTACTTGCATTTTTTTTTACATGCTTTAGAACTGCTAGGTTGGCAGAAATTGGGACCAATAGTAGGAGTTCATTCTGTTGTGCAGTGCTAGGGATTTGAACCGCTGAACTGCCGACCTTTCTGATCGACAAGTTCAGTATCTTAGCCTGGCCAGCAACTAAGTCACACCTGTGAAAAGTTAATAGTATTTCAGTATATAGTATATAGTTATTATTTTAAAAATAAGACACTGAGCTTATCAGCTGGAACAGCCCAGGTTTGAGCGCTGTATGGTGGGGTGAGCTCTGATTACTTAAATCCTGCCAACCTAGTAGTTTGAAAGCATACAAATGTGAGTAAATAAATAGGCACCACTTTGGTGGGAAGGTGTTTTGTGTGCCTCAGCGAAAACGAGTGGACAGGAGAAACCTTTACTTTTTTAAAAACATTCATCTTGACAAATTCTTCCCAAATGTATTCCCTCCTGATGTGAACTACATATTCCAACATGCTTGGCATATGTGTCTCAACATTTTAATCCCATATATGGGAGGTCACTAGCTTGGGAGATGCTGATGTTTAGACGTGGAAATGAACACAATCTAATATAAGCCTGCAGGGCTCTAGCAATGACTACCCTAGGAAGAAAATTGGAAGAAGGCCATGTCTGGAGTTGGAAGAATCATAAGCAGCAATGACACATAATGTGCTGAACGGGTCTTTGGATCAACTGATTACAAGGTAGCTGAGTTCCTTCTGTTCCTGTTTCTGAAAAGGGATTTCTTTAGGATGAAAAGACTTCTCTGTGAATGTTATTATAGCCTTTCTGTTTTAGGAAAGCACAAACCATTTTTTTTCCTGCACAATAAAAACCAAAAGCAACTGTTTGGGTGCTTTAACTAATCCTTCTTAATAATCAGTGGCAGGTAACATGCTGCTTTCAAAATGACAATTATAACATTCAAAATTATCACTTTTATGTTCCTCTTAAGGAAGAGGCAAAATGTACTGTTTGTGGGTGGCAAAACCCTGTCATAAAAATATAGGCAACTTATATTTGACTTTATTTTGCAAGGGAACAAAGGGAGAAAAAAATGACACTCTTTTATTTTGTTGGTTATATAGATGAAGATGCTTCTTGGAAATGTATGGTTGAAACGTAGGGCGCTTCTGATGCTTATAGAAAGTTTAGATATAAGAGAAAACTGTGGGGAGTTGAGGCTTCACTTTATTATTCATTGGAAAAAGCAGATATGAAACTCAACTTAAAAAGATGAATAGGATTTACATGTCAGTGAGAAACAGACAGGTGCTTGATGTGTGCATTTGTGCAAATCTATTTTACCATTAATTTTTCAGTCCATCATTTTTCTCTAACAAAATGGGAAATTGTTTCAGAGACTCAGACAACATAGTACTAGGGAAAAAAGCACATAATGTCCCATTTTAGGTCTGCAATATAATTTTGTGATTCTGATTTTTCTAAGCATCAGAATCTTAACAACATTCCACTAAACATAAAAGTTAAAGAGGATATAAAATCAGAACTCTCTTGAAGAGATTACTGTGAAGGGCCTAAATTCAAGCTCAATGCATGAAACAGACAGATATAAAGAGATATGTTGACTAGTCATCCCAATCATAAATTTTCTTAACCCTTTGGATCATATTACAGAATGTAATTTGTAGAACCATTTCATGGATCCAGTAGGAAGAGGTAAATAGCTTTTTGTTCATGGGATTGTTTAAATGTTATTTTTGCATATTTCTTTACAAAGTTTATTATTCACAACAATTACCATTTTACGGTCATTTAAAGCAATAACACTTACCATACTTTTTCCATGTTTTAGACATGATTGTATTCCAACCAATTTATATATTTCATGTGTGTGTATACACACAAGCACACATACATGTATAAAGAGTTTTTAAATGTACTAGAAGCATCATGTAAGTTTAAAATAGTGTAGTTTAAAATAAAGAGTACACCTTTATTTTAAACTTAGTTTCTCTAAATTAATTACTCAGAATTTTTTTAATGTCTTCAATATGCATTCATATTGTCGAATATTGCATTGATGCTGAAGCTAAATTTTGATCAGTTTTATACTTTTTGGTTTCTTCAAATAATGTCAGCAACTTTGAGCTCATGCCATGTAATAATCCTCTACCGGAAAGAGACAAAGCAAAGTACCAGCTACAAACTGGTCTCTTTTTCTCTCTTTGCAACAGAAGGCTCCCATCTGAAGTTTAATACACATGCCAGTACATGCTTGAGGAAGGGTATTGCTTTGAAGAGAACAGGGAGCTAGTTATGCATGTTTATATGAGAAAGAACAAAGAGAATAACTCAGCTGTCTTTGCCAAGATGGAGTAGGAGGCTGTACACTGCCACTCAAGCGAACAACAAAACCACCAGTTGTGGGATAGGTGTTATACAAATAGAAAGTAAAAAATATAGAATTCTGAAATTCTTGCCTGTTATGGCCTAGATGTTCTTTGACTATTGTGGCCAGAATTTGTGAGAACTACAGTTAAGAAACACTTAGAAGATACCATATTATGAGAGACTGAGTAGTCCTTGAACTAATTCTAGTTCTTCATTCTTCAAGCAAAAGTTATGGTAAAAAAAGAAGTAGCAGGCATACAGAGAATATTAGAAAACTCAAATTTCTGAAATTTCTTGTGTTAACCCATTAAATTGGGTTCGCTTTGAGAGTTTGCACTGCAGGTAGAGTAGCAATGCTTTCCAGTTCACCATTAGTTAATAATTTTAGAATTACAGTATTAGCTTCAATACTTCTGTAAACCTTTTATCACTTATTTCTCAGTTGCTCCATTTTCCCCATTCTTCATGATCTGAGTTCATTGCAAAAAGGGAAATTAGCAAACTTTGTCCGGGATCCTCAACACAACATCCATGGACCTCTTCCTTGTCAATGTCCATGCCCCACATTACGGCTTTCAGGGACAGGCAGCGCATCTCTCCAAGTGTTGCCATGATATTTGCAACAAGCTCTCGACATTCCAAAAGACCAAGTATTTTAGATATTATTGTGAACTGTATTAATTAGCTAAGAAAAGAAGTGATATTTTGTTTTCTTTGATGCAGGAACTAGAATCATAAATTATTCCAATTAGAAAAAGTTTTATTTAAGAATGAAGTGTGTATGAACTGTGAACATAGGAGGAAAGAATAAATTATCTTTTTCAATACAAAACAAACACACACTCAAGTGAATTCACTAACAAACCCACTTTATTCATACTTGGTTCTCCTTCAGTAGTACAACTGCCCCTAATATACTGTAAGCCATATACTGTATTTTATCCTTTCTGATGCAGTATTCGGTAAGTAGGCTGGTTGGCTAAATCAATATTCTGTCTTTAGATATACCGGAAGGCACACATAAACAAAAGGAGTTCATACAAATGTAGGAGAACTTTTTTGTGTGTGTCAGTAATTACATTGTCAAGTTTTCTATCTTTCTATCTTTGTACTAAAGACAATCACGTGATCTTATGTTATTGTTTGCAAGAGTGCCAAAACTACATAAAGAGACACAGAGATTCAACACACATAAGCCATGTTCTTAGCTTGACGGGTAGATTTTATGTAGCTTTTACAAACTATTTTCTGTTTTATCTTATGTTTAGGCTTTATTTTATTAGGCTTGTTAAGTTAATTACAAACTACTACTGACATCAGTTTCCCAATCTTTTTCAAAAGAATATATAAAGGCCAGGCTGCACTCTTTATCCAGAGTTTTTCAAACTTTTCTGTAGTAGCGTCATTTCTTTCAGTTTATATCTTTATTAAGCTGCCCTCTACTGATGGCACTCTGATATAGCAATAGTACTTAAGACATATATACTTCTTCACAGGGCTTTACAGCCCTCTCTAAGCAGGTTACAGAGTCAGCATATTGCCCCTCATTTTACCCACCTCGGAAGGATGGTAGGCTGAGTCAAACTTGAGATTTGGGGAGATTTGAACTGCCGAACTGCTACAATTTCATTGTAACACATTTTACAATGAGGCCTAAGAACTCACTGAGTTCTGTAAAATCAACACAGCTTCATCCAAACAAACTGAATTTAGGACTATTAGAGATTTTTTTGTAAAGTTCAAATTAAATTTACTTGTAGCGCAGCAATACCAGCAGTAAACTCAGATACTGCTCTGTCTTTACAACAGGGATGTCAAACTTGCATCATCACAGCGGCATCATGTGACGTATCATGACTTTCCCTTCGTTAAATTGGGCATGGACAGAGAGTGACGCATCCGACACATTGCGGGGCGCAAGTTTGAAAGCCCTGCTCTCTACGATCTATTTAGACAGCGTAAGAAGATGCAACAAAAGACCAAGTTTTTGTATTTTTATTGACAGCTTGGAGGATAGCAACAGTAATAATGCTTAGACGTACTATATACCACTTAACGGTGCTTTACAGCCCTAAGAAGTTTAAAGAGTCAGCATATTGCCCTCAACAACCTGGCTTCTCATTTTACCAATCTCGGAAGGATGGAAGGTTGAGTCAACCTTGAGCCAGTGATAATCAAACTGCTGGCAGTTGGCAGAATTAGCAAGCAATGCTGTATTCTAACCACTGCGTCACCACGGCTCTTTACCAATATAGCTATTATGTCTGTTCTAGACATGAATGGCTTAAAGCATTAATGAAAACTATCTATGTCTTCATGGAAAGCTGATCTCTTTTCAAGAAAGTAGTATTGTTTGTCGACTAAAGTACAAGTAAAACTTCAGATCAGGGACATTACTGGCATGCAATGTGCACAGAATCATCTGCTCCTAAAGTACCCCCTATCGTGTAGTGGGGATGCAACTTATCCATGCCTAGTCAAAAACATCTCAGAAAAAACTGCTAAGTCACAGACTTCTGCAGTAAGAATATTTGCAAATTTTCCTACATCCTACGGATTACTAGCTTAGTCAGGCTTATTTATTGGTCGAAATTGCCATGTTAACAAATATTCATGAGATATTATGTATTATTACTCAGGAACCTAAGTCTTTATTCGAGAGAAACAACTAAACTTAAGGAAAAAATCCAACAAAAACAGCCTTCTTGAAAAAAGATGGCTATCAAATTAGCAGTGATTAGAAGTCTTATTATAGGCAGAACAAACCATTTATTAGAATCAGATAACTGTTTCACATTTCCCCCCGTAAAGAAACTCAGTCAGCAACAGACAACTTGCCACTGGATCAAAAGAGCAACACATCTTGGTTTATCTTTTCTTGTACCATATTTTTTAAGTCCAAAAGTTCTAACAGGTTGTCAGTTTCCATCTGGATGGAAATATAATTACCGAGTAGTGTGAGTAAGAAGAGGTTCTGTCAGATTCTGTGAATGGCATCTTTACCCTTTGATTACTGCAATGGGCCTCAGTTTAATCGCTTTCTTGCTTATGCCAGCTGCATGGCAGGTGTTAACCACATCTGTCACATTCTTATAAGATTCAGGCGCCTAGGAAAAAGGAGATGAAAAAAGGAAATGATATGCTTTGAGGTGTTAAGAGAAAACAATTTATCCCAAATCCCAAAGGAAAAAGGGAGCCCTTTCCAGGAAGCAATTAGGGCATTTAAATTTGTTAGATTCTGATCTGTATTTTCCCCCCCAATAAGAGATGCTAATACTTTGCAGTGAAAAGAAATACACCCCAGAAATAAAACTGTCCACAGAAAAATTAAAAGAACTCTCACTTCTTCCATGACCAGCTTGGGAGATGCAACACGGATCGCTATTCCCATATCTGCCAACTTGTCCAACACATCCTGGAAATCCAAGTTACGTCGCGATTTGGCACGGGACAATGCACGGCCCTGTAGGATAATATATTTCTTTAAGTACCAATCTTCAACTGAAGCAAACATTGTCATTGTGAATGAAGAAAGCAGTTACATGTGGCCTTGGCCATACATTAAAATAAAGAGAACAGACTTTTAAGATTCCTTAATTTCTTAAATTTTTCTAATACACACATACATATATAAGGACAGTTGCTTAAATGTGCTCCACCTTGGACCTTGACTGACTGTATTATGAGTTTGAGTCAGTAAATCTTGAGGAAGTGGGCAGGTTCTCAATGCAGTTACTTTCAGCCACCTGATTGCTGGATCCTAATTAAAACAGCCAGGAATTTGTTTTGTAACTGAGTCACTTCATGGATCAACTAATGCAATGTGCTCTACATGGGGTTAACTTGGAAGACCACTTGGGAACTTAATTGGTCAAGAATGCAGCAGTCAGAGCAGTGATGGGCATGTCTTGATATGCCTATTTAATACTTTGTGAGTCTGTATTTGCTTTCAGTATTCTTCTGGGTGCAAGATAGTAGCTATGACCTATAAAATGCCATTATTTTTAGTGTTGTGGTAGCGCAATGGTTAGAATGCAGTATTGCAGGCTAACTCTGTTTACTGCCAGGAGTTTGATTCTGACCAGCTCAAGGTTGATTCAGCCTTCCATCCTTCTGAGGTCAGTGAAATGAGAACCCATATTGTTGGGAGCAATATGCTGACTGTGTAAATTGCATAGAGTGCTGTAAAGCACTATGAATTGGTATATAAGTCTAATTGCTATAGAGTCTGGTTACTTGAAGGACCAACTATTTTCTATAGTATTGGACTGGCTTACTTGATCTACCAGGATTAGCATGCTCAGGGTTTCTTTATTAAATTATGTCATCTATTGGCATTCAAGGAAGTATTCCCTGCTTCCCTGCCTTCTGGCATGAGATCTCCCCTGCTATTTGTGTGGGTGCCACCCTGATAGTAGTCTACAAAAACTACAAATGTGGCTGTTCTTCCAGGCCTTTGATTAGGCTGGCGGGGGTCCCTGCCAAATATTATGCAGTGTGTGGATATAGTTAGATGGTTCTTCCTTCCCTCCCGTTTGGTTTAATTGTACATAATCCAGAGTCATCTTAGAGTTGGGATTGAATACATTAAATACATACACCATCTAAATCATCCTGGACATTCTATACTACATTGCCTGCATTTCTAAATTACTATAATCTCTCTGCATCCTCATTTGATCCCACACACATAAGATTTGTGACCCCACCCCTCTTGCCAGAATAACTGAAGCTTTCTTTTGATTAGCATATTATCCACATGTACAGAAGTATGAAGCAAAAAGCCCATGATTTAGAGTATGGCAAGTGGTTTCCTACTCACTGCTCCATGGCAAGTGGTTCCAAAGGTTTCAGTCATGCCTTGTTCAGTACCAGTAAGGACGTAACTGCAAGTTCCCATTGTTCCACCGATCAACACTGGCTGGCCGGTCAGCTGGAGACACACATACAATCAATATTAGAGTTATGCTGGAATGAGTGCCAATTATTATCAACCAATAAAAATAAATGTTGATGAAATACAGCTGGTATATGTTTTTATCAGAATCAGCTAATCAGCTTCTGCTCTAAACTAACTTACAAAAGAGGATATATTTGTGAATGTACTTGCATTATATTTGTGAAATTAGATTAGGCCGGATGTCAAGAACCGACAGCTCTGGAGTTGCATGCGGCTCTTTCATTTCCCTGCTGTGGCTCCCTGTTGGCTGAACCCACCACTGGCTGGCCCCGCCCCCTTGCCCTCCCGTTCCAATGACTACTTGCCTGGCCTGAGAGAAATGAGGGGGTGGGGGGAGACAGAGATAGAGAAAGGAAAAAAAAGACACACACACACAGAGATATCCATTTCCCATAGAAAACACAGTGAGTCCCAAAACCTGGGTTGACGTGGCGAGATGTGTGCCATGTGACTGGGTAGGAGTGAATGATGTTGAGTTGGCCACACCCACCCAGGTTTTGTGACTCCTGGTGTTTTTGTTTTCTGTGGGAAATGGGTCCAAATGGCTCTTTTGAGTTTTAAGGTTGCAGACCCCTGGATTAGGCTATACAATCAATTAAATGAAAAACTCCACCAAGGATGCAAAGGAAAATGACAGCTTGTGAATGCTAACAAGAGAGAAATCTCAGAAGTTCCTACTTGGTAATCAACAGCTATAAGAGGGTGGTGAGGAGGGAATGCTCTGGTTGATCCTTTCCTATGCACCAACAGGGTCCGTTCTTTTCCATCTACCACATGCTGTTCTACTTTTGCAATGTTGTGAGACACATCGTATATTACATGCATGTCCAGATCATCAGGGGTGGTGTTGAAGACTTTAGCAAATGCCTAGAAAACAATACAGGTAAACAAAGTAGTTCTAATAATATATTTTGAGGGGTTGGTATATATGGGAAGAGGGATTAGAGCTGAAATTGTTTACGTAAACTGGAATTTTAGTTACAATTATCTGCAATTCTTTCTCTAACAATCAGTTTATGTCAAGCTTCCTGAATTCTAAAAAAAGATTTTAATAGCAAATCTTGTGGAACTGTACTTGAAAGACATTCTCTAAACTGACTAATAGGGAATGGGAAAGGCAATTATATTTGGTAAAATGTACTTCAGACTATGGCTGGAATGGAGCAAATAGTTCAGAGGAAGCATTAAAAAAAGTTTTTCTGAATGTTGCCTCGCTGCTCAAGATTGCACAATCCTTCAATTCGAAAAACAGGCCAAGCCTGTTTTTTTTTTAAAGCAGAAAATGGCCATTGTTTATGGCAACGCTATTCATATGAACTGTGAACAACCATTTGGAGCACTGCTCCACTCATGCACAAAATGGGCATGATCTAAACCTAGCAAGGGGTGGCTCAATGGCTAAGATGCTGAGCTTGTCAAATAGGAAAGGACAGCAGTTTGGTGGTTCGAATCCCTAGCGCTGTGTAACGGAGTGAGTTCCCATTACTTGTCCCAGCTTCTGCCAACCTAGCAGTTCTAAAGCATGTAAAAATGCAAGTAGAAAAATAGGGACCACCTTAGGTGGGAAGGTAACAGCGTTCCATGTGCCTTTAGCATTTAGTCATGCTGGCCACATGACTACAGAGACGTCTTTGGACAGTGCTGGCTCTTCAGCTTTGAAACGGAGATGAGCACTGCCCCCTAGAGTCAGGAACAACTAGCATGTAGGTGTGAGGGGAACCTTTACCTTTAAACCTAATATCTTAATGAACTAAAGTCAATTGGCTTTCAACCCTAAAGAGCTAGACAGTATGATCCAAATTTAGGGCAAGTCGATTTTGGAAGAAAGGGCTACAATTTTATAATTTAATTATAATTAAATAAAAGCTCAGCTGACACTTAATGTTTAGAAATGGAAGCCAAATGTATTCATACCTCAGGGGGATCCAATGTGGGAGCCCATGTATTGGAAACTGAATCTCAAATTCATCTCTTAAATAAATTTAGTACTTCTGAAATTGTTGGTCTGATGTCATGAAGCAGAATTACTGTAACTATGTTTGTTTGCACTGATATACATGTATCACTAATTGGGACTACCAACATGGTTGCTAAGCAATGAATAACTGTGACTTATGATTTTACTTCTACCTTCTGAATTCTGCTTGGCAGAAGCAATTAAGAAGCACACAAATGATAATAACTTGACTACAATATGTTGCACCAGTTGTAAATATGCACCAGTTGCAAAGCACCAAATGCTATGATGGTCGAAAATGCAAGAATTGATTGCAAAGCCATTTTTGGCACCATTATAACTTTGAATGGTCACTAAACAAGGCAACCAGTAAGTAAGGACTACCTGTATTTCTTTCAAGAGAGATATATCACAGACCTACTTTACGAATCTATGCTTTCCAGTTATTCTGGGACTGAAGTCTATGTCAGCCACTATCAAAACACTCCAGGACACCAGGTTGGGAAGAATATCTTAGCCAGAGCTCAATTTCCCTCATCAGTTATACCTGATGAGGTAAAAATACCTCATTTTTAAAGAGACAGAAGTGATGAGCTACTGCTGTCCTCTCTTACCTGTCTAGTAAGAAAAGTCATGGAGGAACGATTGACCCATGCGTAATTTCCAGCTGCTGCCATCCCTTTCAAATAATCTTGGCCCTCCTGAGAATCTATCCTGGCACATGCCAGCTGGCGGTCATTCACTATGATCTTGTCCCGTTTCATTGCTTTTTCCATAGCTACTAAGGCATCTGTAAAAATAGGACCAAATAAATTCAGAAATAGTGATATGGACCAGCAGGCCTAGAACTTAAAATATAGTTTAGATATCATACATTTAAATTAATTGCATAAAGGGGGTATATTTTTTCCACATACAGATTGTGATGTAGAAACTAGCTGTAATATTACGCTGGATAGTCACATTTAATTCCTAGAACAAAGAAGGGCATAAGCCACATACCTGTAGCTACTTGGTGGCCAAGGCCTCTGCTCCCACTGTGGATCATCACACATATTTGTCCCTTATGGTCTATACCCATCTTTCGGGCAGCATATTCATTATAAATGTCATCCACAACCTGTATCTCAGCATAGTGGTTTCCTGCTCCCAAAGTCCCCAGCTGTTAAACAGAATAGGAAAACTTAGCTGCTCCCAATATGAAAAATGAAAGACTGTGATTTTTACTAGAAACTCTGGAAAATTAATGCAATCTTACATCCATTCATCTTATTAATGGACATTAAGGAAATTACTTTCACATTTCAGACGTTAAGGGAAAAGCTTCTCTTCGTTTTCTGAACTGTTAAGCTCTTTTTAAAATGTACATTTCCTAAAGAGCATTAGACTAAAATCAAAACATTAGATGAGATGTAAATTAATACTGAATCACCAAATCAAACAAAAATAAAAGGCAACATTTAAGGTTAATCAATCAAAAGGTGAAATTTCATTACAAAAATTACTCCTTAATCAATGCAAGAGCCAGGGTGGTGCTATAGTTACAGATGCTGGACTCGGGCTGCAGACAGCCAGGTCTAACTCCACCCTCAGCCATGGACACACTTACTGAGTGAGTCATCAGAGCATGACACATGGAAACCAAAAGTGGATGGGTAACCTTTTGAACCATGACATCAGCTAATCAAATCTCTGGACATTGTTCTGGTTTGCTTTAATATTATTAAAATCAACCTGATTGCATTAAAATTAAATCAGCATGAAATGATCACCCAATTATTATATCTACATATCTGATTACCTGAGGTAAACCCCTTTTCTTAGCTCTTGCTGACACTTTATTTGGATCTGCCTGCAACATCCTCCCATATTCTTCACAATGTTCTTTATCCTCCGCCCAGGCATAGCCTTCTCGTAAGGACCAGTCTACCCCCATCTCTAAAGCTTCCTCCAAATCCCTGGGGATGAAAGACATTCCAATTAGGAGACCACAAACAAATACAGAATGAATGTTACCATAGACTCACTCCTACATCTTCATTCACAATTATCACATTACTCAGAGTATAAATACTCTCCAGGTTCTACTGTGTTGTCAAATGTTGTCATCTAGTGAGAAGTAGAAAGCATCCCTTTTCCATGGAAAGCCATGCCCTATGGAACAACCTTTCCCTTGGGATCTGGAAGGTCCCCCCAACTTTTAGCTTTCACGAAAGTTGAAAAGGGCTACACACTTTCTCTCAGATTCTGGGATAGGGTAAAGTTGAACCTGAGGATTGCATAATTTGATGCACTGATATGGTGGATTAGGTACTTAATGTTCTGTTTTTCGTTTTTGCTTGATCATTGTGACTGTAATTGTGTTCTGTAAGGTGGGTGGCTATGTAAATCTTTTAAATCAAGCATTCTGTGAGATGAGAAATATATCCATTGGAAAGTTGCAGGCTTAGGAGTGAGCTTACAGTCCTCACTGAACCAAGTTTTAAACTAACATAATTGCAAAATGTACCAGACATATTTCTAATGTGCTGACTTGTGTCTGCATTTTCTGCAAAAGTTTGTACTTGATATGGATATATTCAGAACAGAAAGAATGAGATGTGGGAAATGAGGAACTGAAAGTAACTAATAGCTGAGAGCTTCAAATGTACACGGGTGTTTGCACAGAGTGACGGTCAGTGACAGTCATAAGAAAGAGCAAAGAAGTGAAACTATGGAATGCATAGGTCAGTAGAAAAGAAGGTATAAGTAATGTGGCTTAAGATGAGAATGGGGTCCTTTGCCAAATAGCAGTCCTTGTAAGACTTGCTATCTGTCATTAAGGAACCCATTGCAATGGCATTAAAATATAAGTTTTGTTGTGCAATTGTATTGCTATGTTGGCTATTCATGTTCCAAATTGCTCATGAAACAATAAACCTCTGATCTTAAAGTACGATTTATTGTTTGTGGTTTCCTTTTTATTTTTATAGGGATATTTTAATGACAATTCATTAGCAAACTTTGAAATTGGAACACAGACCTTTATGTAAAATACTCTTTCAAGTAAGTGAGGTTCATTTTCCTTTTCTTCTATAAATAAAATAGTAACTAAATCCAGAGTTATTGTTATCACACTGCAAAACAAAAACCCCACAACCTAGATAAGTTAGAAAGTTTCCTTTCTCCTCACCTTACAGGGGCAAAAGAACTGCAAATATGCAGCAAATATTCAAAGATTTGGCAAGCATAGGACAGGTTCTAGAGAAGATAATGAACTTTGAGGAAGAACAACAGGGATGTGTCAATTTAAACATGATGGCATGCTTTGGTGGCACTAGACCGGACTGTTCTAATTGGTCCCAGTCCCAGTCTATAATTTTTTAAAAAGTTCCCCTGATGTCTTCCTATGTCAGGCCTGCCCCAACTGAGATATTTAGGTAAGAAAGACCCTTGACTCCATTTGGTTAAAGCGATAGGTTCTTATGCTAAAGTTAGTGGTTGCAGTGAAAGTAAGGCTAGATCTGAATATTCCTGCACAAAGGTTACACTTTTTCCCTTTGCATGGCCGTCCCCAGTTTGACCACCAGTGTGCAATAGCATGCTTGGTTGTTTGGCACTATTTGATGCAGTTTTACATTCTGTTACCAAGCCAAGTGTCTTTAGCAGCTGGTTTTCTTTGGCTTGGTACCTCTGGTTTCTATCAAGGCCCCCTCCCCCCATTTTGTCTTCACATTCCCATGTCCTTCCTCCCCCCCTCCCTTCCTTGCATTTTATGATAGGATACCAGCAAAGTGTAGAAGCTGAATATGGCAGACCTGGATGCCCTCCAGTTGCATAAACATAATTCCCAGGTAAAATGGAAATAAAAGTCCTTTAGATATATGATGACTAACCTTAGCAAAGCTTTCAAACAGCTATGTAGCAACAACTGCAAAATATTCTGGCATTTTTAAATGTTTGTTACAGATTTGCAGTGCATGTGATAAGTTATATTTTGTTTTCCTTCTGCCACCTTTCCCTTCAAAAATGAAGCAATGATACTGACATTCAAGAAAATAAAATAAAAAATTACTCTTACTTGGCATTCATGGGGATGACACCCTTGGATCCCACTCCTACAGGAATGTGGTCAAACATGGATTGTGCAAGCTGCTCCTTCACTGGCTGGACATCACACTCATCAAGGTTGGTCCGCAGTAATCGAACACCACAGTTAATGTCAAACCCTACACCTCCTGTGTGAGTAACCAGAACATATCTTTTAAAACTTAGCTCAAGTCATTTTGTGAAATTACTTAATATTATGAACTCAAAATATTCAATTACTAAGTTTTCTGAACCCAGAAAACTCAGAACTCATCACTGCAATCAACTGCGTTTTTGTCGCAGCTATAATAAATTACATTCAGTAAACTTTATATAGTTCGGTATATAATATTTCTTTATCATAATAAAGAGCCATGATGGTGCAGTGGTTAGAATGCAGTATTGCAGGCTAATTCTGCCTAATGCCAACAGTTGGATTCTCACTGGTTCAAGGGTTTCCTTCCATCCTTCCAAGTTCGGTAAAATGAGGACCCAGGTTGTTGGGGGCAATATGCTGACTCTATAAACCACTTAGAGAGGACTGTAAAGCACTATGAAGCAGTATATAAGTCTAAGTGCTACATCTGTATTACATAACTAGAACATAACTATTCTGCATTAATTTCAGGGTAAACATACTGAAATGTTACACTTCATCATACACATATTTATCCTCCATAATCACATAAACTTCATAAAAGTTATTTCAGCCTAATATTGAATTTTGCAATACAAGCACTTGTTATTTTAAGATAAATCTAATAAATAGATACTGTCCTCAAAAAACCAATGTCAATATTTTTCTTTGTCCATTATATGTATACTGGAAACATTACTTCAGGTCAGCCCAGAATAAAAATTTTGGTATCTGTACTGTAAATTGTTTGGATAATTAAGTCTTTTTGGCTGTAAAACTAAAAACTGCCTAACAGTTGAAAATGTAACATACTACAGAACATATCACCAGTTACCTGTTACTTACATAGAGTGATTAACAATATCTCTCTACAGTTGTCCTATGAATTGGAGCCTGACACATCTAACACATATTTGGAGATACCTAAGAGTTCTCTTTCCACACAGATACCAACAATAGTTGTCCATACCTGGGGAAACTACTGCTTCTGGATCACTCATATCAAAGGCTGCCATATTGCCAATAGCGAAGCCATACCCTGAATGGACATCAGGAAGTCCAATAGATCGCTGAAATACAATTTAGGTAAAAAAAAAAGGAGGGGGGAGGAAGAAAAGCAATGAATATCAGAATAAATTTGAATGATATTCCTATGATATGAAGTGGAGCTAGCCTATTCACATTGCCATTGTACAACATCCAAAAGCAGAGGTTTCAACATTTATATCAAGGGGTGTATCATATTCACAAGACAAACTGCAAATAAATATCTCATTTCATTTAAAAAATTAAATGTAAGCCCTCTATTTTCATCATACCCTTGAATATCTAAATTTACACATCAAGAAACTTTTAGGATAGGGAAGTTTGACAGCATTCCTATTGTAGAGTTCTTGGTAATTCTGAACTTGATTGTTTGCTTGCAGATGTTTCATTATCCGTCCTTGCACTGATGATGGTACCTACTTGGATAATATATCTGCAAGTAAACAAAGTTCAGAAGCACTAAAGGCTTCACAGTTCAATCATGAACTACATACATTCTTTTCTATTAGAAATCATTCTTATTTCTATTTGAAGCAATAGTTCTACTATTCTTGTAGCATTTTATTACATAGAAGAATCCATAGTAAAGTCTTCCTATAATGGTTTTATTCTGGATTTAAAATAACAAGGACTCACATGAACAATACCAGGCAATGCAGCTACATTTCCAATTTGTTTCATGGCTGGAAGAAAGCCACCAGCGCCTAAAAAAAAGGTAGGAACTAATTTCCTGTTTCATATGAAAATGTAATTCAGAATTAACATTTTTAAGGACAAAGAACATTGCTATTCTTTTAACATTTCCTCAGAACTACGAATGATGAATTTATTCCTACATAAAAATATAAAGGGCTATAGCTACAATCACAGGCATATTTCACATGCTAGGCCTATAGAAAATGAAAATATTATGAAACAAGTTAGACTGGGCATAAAACATACCAATTCAAAATTGAAATTTAAAGGGTATGTGTTTTTATATTTAAGCAAGCAGAACTAAAAAGCAAATAGTTATTTTCTCATGCCCAACCAATGGTTCTTCATAAACCAAAGGATAATATGTGTTTATCCAAACAGATTAATGAAGATAAAAAAAGCTTACTTATATACTCGAGTATAAGCCGACCCGAATATAAGCCGAGGCACCTAATTTTACCCCAAAAAGCTGGAAAAGTTATTGACTCGAGTATAAGCCTAGGGTGGGAAATGCAGCAGATACCGGTAAATTTCAAAAATAAAAAATCAGTGTTATTTGAAACTCAAAGTTATGTTTATTCAAGGGACCCGCTTAAGTAAAGTGTTCTATAATATCAGTATGACTTAGTGGGTGATGCCACTTCGGAATCTTTCTCAGGTTCCCTGACTCCTGTTTGGGCACACTCCCTAATCTGGTTCAGTGGTCTTCAACTCCCCCCCCCCAATGAATGGGAAGACACTCCCCCCTCCATCCCCAAATCCTGAATGCCTTTGCCAACTGGAAGGAATGGTGGCTGAGAAGCAGAGTTACAGGGATTCCTTGGGAGAAAACGGCACATTTTTGGTTCTTTTCACCTCATTTTATTCCGTCCAGAAAATGCGGGGAGCGGCAGCGAAGCCCCGGGGCTGTTTCTGCTCCGTCCGCTGGACTGTGGGGCTTGGAAGGTTTTGTGAAGAGCGGCGGGGTTGGCGGTGGCCAGCGGTGGCAGGCTAGAATCCCCTCTCCAAGGGATCCCCGTGCAAAAAATGCGGGGAGCGGCAGCGAAGCCCCGGGGCTGTTTCTGCTCCGTCCGCTGGACTGTGGGGCTTGGAAGGGAGCGGGAAGAGCGGCGGGGCTGGCGGTGGCTGGCGATGGCAGGCTGGTTCGCCTCCTCCTCCTCCAACAGGCAACAGCACTGCCGGATCCAGTTGTAGACTCGAGTATAAGTCGAGGCGGCTTTTTTCAGCCCAAAAAGTGGGCTGAAAAACTCGGCTTATACTCGAGTATATACGGTATCAATCTTCTACATGCTTTTAATTAACCACAATATATTTCTGATAACTAAACATAGAAGAAGCTGTACTGGATTTCTAGGTATATTTGTTGAACATGTGACAGATTTAAAGGAGACAAATATTGGAGGCATAAGGAAACAAGGAGATTCAAACAAACAATTGAAAACTCAAACATACCTCCACCTCGGCATGCATTTCTTAGTTCTTCAAACATCAACTTCTCCAAAGGCTCATTTACATAAAATACACCCTCCACCTAGAGACAAAAAGAAGAAAATTAGAAAATGGACCACATATTCAAAAGTAGGATTCACCCTTCAAACAAATATTGGTTAACTATGTCATGCAAACTAGAATACTTAATTCTAGATAATTACATTATAATTATGGTTATTTAAAAAATACCTTCCAGTAAAGATTTAGATTTGTTGAAAATAGTTTAGAGCAGGGTTCCCGCAACCCTGGGCCATGGACCGGTACTGGTCCATGGTCAGTTGGGAACCAGGATGCACAAGCAGTGGGTAAGCAAGGAAAGTTTCATCTTTCCATGCATGGACTCTAGGTTTTGCCTGAAACCATTCTCCCCACCCACCCCCACCTCCTGGTCTGTGGAAAAAATGTCTTATACAAAATTTATCCCTAGTGCCAGAGAAGTTGGGAGACCGCTGTCTTATAGATAGCTTCCTAATGAGGTGCCCTTGGTGCTCTCTCGGCTTGCTTGTTTTCTTGCAGAGGTTTCATTACCAAAACTAGGTAATATCAGTGCTAGTAAAGAGTGATTTTGCTGTCAGTTTATATTCTGATGACTTACTTGTCTGTGTGGGTCAGTTTATATTCTGATGACTTACTTGTCTGTGTGGGTGGGGGTGGTCTTATAGATTCTTTGGGCTGTTTGCTGATGGCTTTTTGGCAGTTCTTGACTGGGGTATTGTTTACTTCATTGTTAGTCTGAAGCTTCCTAAATAACCAGAAATGTCAATATTTTGACTCAAGTAAACAATCCACTTCTAAGAGGAACCATCCATAGCGCAATTGGTATCAGCTGCATTTGGAGATCTGATTAGCTGCATTTGCAGATCAAAATTTTTCCCCAGCAGGAAACTGGCAATTCTAGATGCCTTATTTATAATGATCAATCGCCTTTCATCCTTTGGAGTCAATATCGTTTGACAATTATACAAAATAATAAAATGCAATCGTATGCACTGCAGGTTAAAATCATATGCAAACTCGGTTCAATTCGGTTGAAAACTGAGCAAACCCAAGGAAGTGAACCCTCGTCATGTTCCATTTTCACCGCACTGGCAGAATGGTCGCCCCAAAGGAATGAAGGGATCTCGGGGGGACTTTTAGGTATTCATTATCATGCTCCAGAACGAAGTTCAGCGATGAAAACGCCTCTAAGCAACTCACGTTCATGTTGGGCACAAATCCTTTCTTGATGCGCCAGGAGTTCTTATCCAGTTTCTCCAAATATTGCAATTCATCGTTATAGCTTCGGCTCATGGCGAAAAGGAAAGCAAACGTCCCGAAGTTAAGTATAACAGAATAGCGGTTTTCCCCCCTTCCCCTCAGGTGCTTCCCGGCAAAGATAGGCCACGTTCACCTACGTCAGTACGGGGGCCGAGAAGGCGCCGCCTCAATTATCTACTAGGCTAGAAGAAATCGTACGGCGGCCGAAAAGGCTCAATTTAGGATAACTGGAGCAACGCTGCAAAACCTCGGACGACCGCTGGACGGAAATAAAGGGATGCTCTGCGTCTTTACTTCCTGTTTTGCTTCGGTAGTTTTGAAACGGGGGTCAAATTGCTAAGATTCCTCTGTCTGTCTGTCTGTCTTTTTCCCTCTTTCTCTCTTTCCTTTCCCACCTCCCCCATTATAAACAGCTAAAAGTTGGTGTTTTGGGGTTGTGTCTTATATCAGATGAAACAAAAGCGGGCTCAGAGTGAAATGGAGAAAATGTGGGAATACGCTTTTGAATATGGAGAACAGCCGAACCACGATTCTATGTGTACTTTCAATAAGAGGTGGCTAGCTATAAATATACATCAGTTGCTGGAGAATGACATTTAATTCTTATAAGATTTCATGGGATATGCAAACATCATAAAAGAAACTACTGTAATTCAAGAGTTCATATAATACATGTATTAGTCTTTTAAGGTGCCACGATACCCCATGTTTTTGCTGCAATATAGTACAAACTGAATATTTTTTAATAGGGGATGAATTTTAGCCACCAAATAATTTGCTGAATTTGTGGTAATTACATCTACCACAAATATAAAGCAGCCCTTCAGAATCAAGGGTTTTCTGATTGATGCTCACACATCCAGTAGTGGAAACTACAAGATGCGGCCTGCCTATGTTCTGATACCCACTAGACTGCACCTCTTATCATCTCAAATTTTGGTGTGAATGAAAACATAAGATACCCCCATTAGCTCTCCTTTGATATTTGAAAATTAAAGAGCTGCTTGGGTCTGCAACACAAATCACTTTCATGGTTGTAATAAAGTTGGCTTGATTTTTGGTTTTTTTTTAAAGGGACATTTCTGCTTTTCCTTAAGGTAAAGTGTCCATTTTCATGCCATAATTCAAGAAAAAAACCAAGGGAAACTAAGCAGTTCTATTACAGCATATTGTTAGTTTGTGTGTCAATTCCAAGGCATATTTTAAAGATGTGCAATAGCATCTTTACTGATGTTATGCTATTCTGGTGCGCATCTGGTCCATGACCCTCCATTTGACTCTTCTGTAGGTTGTTGTGAATTCAGATGAAGACAGATAGGTGCTGAGTTGAAACTGCAGCCCTCAAATTTAAAACCAGAAGTCCCTAATCATTTGGTGAATAGCATTGCAAAAGGCTACACATAAGGCATGACCGATCCAATTTTACAACATGTTTTATGATAGTTATTAAACGAACATTTCTGCCTTTAAGCAGTCATTAAGCAAACCCATTGTTCGCTATAGTAGAGTTTTGTTGAAAACTGGGACTGAGTGCTGATTTTACTGTCCTAAAAATGCAGTTACTGAAAATAGATATAAAAGTTACTGTGTTGCCAAGTTCCCAAATTGTGGACACAAGAGTTGAGAAGGTGACTGTCAGAACTTTGGATCTGGATTGTAAGTCCCCCTTTTCAGTTAGTGTTCTGCCCCAGCAATGACTTTCCATGATCTGTCCCATCACGTAGTGTAAAAAGTGTGTGGTTTCCTATATCCCTCGATGAGCGGAGACGATGAGAGGAGACGCGCTCTGCCCCATCCCAGTTAACAAAGGGCGATTCAGAGAGTGACCAGTAATAAATCACTTTTCCCGGGCAGAATACCCGCTGCCCAATCAGGGAACACAGGTGTGGTCACATGTTATGGAACTACATTTCCTACAAGGCAGTTCCACCTACATTTCGCATAAGGTGGTTATATTTCCCATGAGGTAGTTTTTTAAAGGAAACAGTTCTTAATTCCTACACATTAGCTGTATACTTTTGGGACAGCACAGTTAGGCTGTAACTTTGGTCGCTAAGTAACCAGTTGTAAACCAAAGACTAGCTATTACAGTGTTCATTAAATACAATAGGACTTGTCAGGAAAAATTGACATTGGATTGACAGAATCTTTGTGAAAGTTTAGTGGCTCTTCAAAGAATGATAATTTTAAGTTGGGCAAGATCTGTAATATTGCAGTAATAATACAACGATGAAATGTTTTTTTTCCTATATAAATTGGACACATTGGGCTAAGCCATTATTTGTTTAACTATGGCGTATTCAATAAATTAAATTAGGTTAATTTATATAACAAATTCAACAATAATTAGATGTAGCATGCTAAGCCAGAAACAAACTAAATTGCATGAATCCAGTCATAATGTACATTAAGTGAAAAAATAATTAACAAATTTCATTTTGCAGGTGTGTGTGTGTGTGTGTGTGTGTGTGTATAATTAGCAAGTTTCATTTTACAGTTATGTATTTGGGATGTGTGTGTGTGTGTGTATGTATGTGTATATATATATATATATATATATATATATATATATATATATATAGATATAGATATAGATATAGATATAGATAGATAGATAGATAGATAGATAGATAGATAGATAGATAGATAGATATATCCCAAATACATAACTGCAAAATGAAATTTGCTAATTCTTTTTTTCACTTACATTATATCCCAAATTCACAGTGAAGACAATTGACACCACTATTTAGGTTTGAAGTGGTCCATTTTTGCCCCATAATCCACAGCCAGCTAGATTGCATTTACTTGGAATTATGGGGATCATACCCAGTGGATCTAGAGGACTCAGTGCAGACTCCATTACAGAATCCATGTTTTTGAACCAGGTCTAATGTTATATGTAAAGGTTGTCAAATCCCCAAATGGGTTTTAATAACTTTTTAAATATATATATATATTTATCCTGCCTATATTATTTTTACAAATAACTCAAGGCAGTGAACACCTAATAATTCTTCCTCCTCTTTTCTCCCACAACAACAACCTTTGAGGTGAGTTGGGCTGAGAGCGTGACTGGCACCAACCAGCTGGCTTTCATGCCTAAGGTGGGACTAGAACTCAGTCTTCCTGTTTCTAGTCTGGAAAAAAAAACATTTGAGGTTTAGCACTAGCACTAGCGCTTAGGCTTATATACCGCTTTACAGTGCTTTACAGCCCTCTCTAAGCAGTTTACAGAGTCAGGATATTGCCCCCAACAGTCTGGGTCCTCATTTTACCCACCTCTGAAGGATGGAAGGCTAAGTCAACATTGAGCCTGGTGAGATTGGAGCTGCCAAATTGCAGGCAGCCTGCAGTCAGCAGAAGTAGTGTGCAGTACTTCAGTCTAACCACTGCACCACCGTGGCTCAGGTTTGACATAGCTTGGTTTACCATAGGTTGTTGGTTTGTGAAAGAAAGAAAAAAGAAAGAATGAGAAAAAAGAAAGAAAAAGAAAGAAAGAAAAAGAAAGAGAAAAAGTTGTGTATCTGTGCTGATACCCAAATTTTTACAGCCAGGTCTGGTAGATGCAAAGTTACCATTATCAAATATTTTTCTTACACAGAAATTAGATTCACTCATCATACTAAATTATATTGTGGTTTCTTTTTAATCTAGTGTGTTGTAACGATATTAAAAACATTGGTTTGTTTGAACCCAGATAACAAATTCAATAAAATATTACAAAATCTTACATGATCTCCACTTCAGGAAGAAGGGAACATAAATAAATAATGGTATTTCTAATACAAAGTATCTAACAGCACTGCAAACTGTCAAATTCTTTCTCTTTCCTAGGGAGGATTAAGGTAGACTTAGAAGCAGGAGACTACTATCTGTGCACTTAATACCACTCCGTCTCCTGGCTAAAATCACACTAGTGAAATCTATTGATTTTGCCTCCAAAATTGAGAAGTTCCATTTTGAGGCACTGTGGAAACTCATTACCCACTCCCGATATACAGTATAGTTGTGACAGTGTTTGGGTCAATATTTTCACCTTCAGTTTGTTGCTATCTTAAACCAATGTGCTATGCATTTCTGAACTTCTGGTTGAACTATTAAAAATTTCATCCACCTATTCACCCACTCACAAATGCATATTGGCTCTTATGCATTTTATGCATCTATAATAAAACAAAAAGTCAATGTTTGCTTGGAGATTGAGACGTTCCTCGTTTTCGTAGGCTTTGAATGTCACTGGAAATCAGCAAGAAACCCTAAGAAGATATACAAAAACATATTTAATTGCAGATTTATAACAGCTTGATTATTAGAAATCTCACTTCTCACTGTTTTGTGAATTGAATTCTAGAAATAAGTAGCTTATGATTGACAAAAAGAAATAAAAACAGTCATGTCGTCGGTATTATGGAGTCATTGTGGGTGGGATGGGTGGTTGTAAACATTTATTTAATAAATAAATAATATAAATATTTTAGTTACAGAAATACAAATATTTGTGGATATGTTTTATATGTTTGTTTGGTCATAAAGGGGGTCTGAATAGGACATACTGAAAATTCATTTATTTATTTCTCAAATTTGGAGACCACCTATCTCTTTCATGGAGCAACTCACTATACTGGAAGCACAACATGACAACTTTCTGACAAATATCATCTAATCTAAATACATCATCCTAATCATCTTTTATTTTTCACTCTGGGGATATAAGATAAGAATAGACATTACCAAATCTTACCTCAAACATTCTAATACTCGGCTTCATAAGAATCACTGGGTCCAAGACAGACAGAGGAAATCCATCCTTTAGTTTAACTTAATAAAATATAGAAAAAAAGAGTATGGTAGTTATGACTAGGTAGTTATGACTAGGTTTTTAAATTGCATGCATTCCTTAATCTAAAAGCTTAATATGTTGTATCTTATTGATCAAATATGAATATTTTAACATTTGTTTTATTTTTTATTCAGCAAAAAGTAATTTATACTTTCTTTAAAAAGTTTAATATTACATCTCATTTTAAAGACAGGAAAGAAAGGCACGGAGATAAACATTTTTTTTGCAGTTGTTATGCTGTATTTGGATTCCACTGAATTTGTGAATACAAAAGTAGTTATTCTGTAGGTAGTATAGTACTGATCACATGAATGGTTATTCTGAGTAACTGTTATGCAGGGATTAAAACCTAAACTATACAACAGATACATTTTAACCACAAGGCTTAGAAGTTCTTGATTAGCCTCTCTACTCTGGTATTGGATTTTAACTTGGTTTATGGCCATACTGGCTGGAATTTACAGGAATTTATATTTACAAGTCTTTAGTATATTTGAACCTGGCTTAGAAACAAAAGTAATCAAAGAAACAAGAAATTTAGAGAAAGAAAGATGAAGCTATGCTTACAATTGGCTGCTGGAATTATTCCAGTTCGTAAAATGTAAGACAAGAAATTATCCAGAAGTGAAGCCTGCAATGTAAAACAAAGGTTAACTTTTCTTCAGTAAGAGAACTGGGATGACAGTGTTTAAACAGGATTATTTATTTTTATCAATATATCAATGGATGATATATTCCACCAGCAAAGTGACCTGATGCTATATACTGAAAACAATTTTCTAAGTTTCCTAATAATTTCTAATTTAGACTGAAAATTATTTGCTTCCCATTTTTGCAGCCTTTCCCTAAACCCTATACAATATTATATTTGCACATTATTTTATTTGCATTTTTAAAAATTTAATAACATTTCTCATAAACCTTTGTTCTACTATTTTTTGCAATAATCTACACATTATTGAAAGAAATTATCTTGAAAATGAAGCATCAACTTTTTATGGAAGAAAATTCAAATTCCCAGCCTGAAGCATGCTGTTGAATCTCAAGAATTGTATAAAATGTCTCTGTATCTGTGTGTGTGTATGTGTGTGTCTGTGTTAAAAGGACCCTAAAGGTGGAGGATGCCACAAACAGTTCAGTGAAGAGTGAATATACTCAATAATAATACAACAATACTAACTACCTGTAGAAAGATAGAAAATGGGAAACTGTGAAGAGATACTAAATGCAGAATCTAAGAATGGTAACTGGTAGAATTCACCTCAGTCCTTTGTCTCACAAATTCCTTTTTCATTTTTAGATATAAAACACTATATCAAGAAAACAATAGGGGAAGGGGCAATCATACTGAAATATTATTGGAAAGAAAGTTAAAATTAAAGGAAAAGAAAAAATAATGGGATCAATCACCAGGACAGCCTATTTTATAGAATTTAATAGTTCTAAGAAGAAAATTTAAAAGGTGAAGTATGGTAATATGCTTTCTAAGCCATTCAGTTCTATCTGCTAAAAGTTGCACCTGCTTATTTTCCCTAGAGGCTGAAATTTACCTCAAAGAGGCCAACATTGGAATGAACCAGGGAGATGTGGAAACTGCAAAAAAAGAAGGCATAATCAGAGATTACTAACATGAGCAAGATAGTAATGTCAGCATGGCATTGCTGATGGACTGTTGGTCTTGAATAAGAAAAATTGAGGCTCAGATTTCTCTCAATGATCTTAATCACTCACACTGGGGCAATCCACACTTCCTGTTTGCTCAGGTGTGAGGACAACCCACCCATTGTTTCAAGAGAGTAGGCAGAGGCTGCTGGTAAGTCAAACTCACCCCATGTTCTGGACTTTTAAAATAGATTCAGCAGAGGGAGGATGGCATCTTGTCCTTTCTTCTGTTTTTTTTTTGTTCAAACAGGGAAGTTCTTACTTCCATGTTTTCACTGGCTAAAATTGAGTTTTGTCAAGTTTCCCCTCTTAGCCCCTTGAACTGTTTTTTAAAGGTTTGTAATGGAATAGTGAAATGTGGGAGATTCCTTTATGTCTACCTTAAAGACATATTTTTAAGATATGGGTATCTGGGTATAACTGAAGAAAGTTCAGCATTGTACAGGATGGAAACCATAAGTTTATTTTTCACAAACAGTAAAATTTTACCAATTGTATCTTATTGTTAAATTCACAACTATGTTGGGTACTATCACAATTACTCCAGTGTTCAGTAATGATTTTTATACACAGTATTTCCCATCCATATAGCCGTACAATCATATCCAATCCCAGAATTTTGAGTCCCTTTCTAAGCAATCAAGACATGTGCATTTTCTTTGATAAGAGTTAAATTGATTCATCATGATTCAGTTTGAAAGAGGAGATAAAATGTGAGTTGGCCATAACACTCCATGTATATTGCAAAAGCTTCTTTCCTACGTTTACATCTTTGATTATCATCCCTCAACCTGATGTACTCCATTTCACAAATACAGCTCCATAATACAATTGCAGCATGACCTTTTTATATTTTATATTTATTTTAAGCTGCCATACTTTTAAATACTAGATCAATCAATTTAAGCAGTTTTGGGATACAATGGATTAAAAATCTAACAAAGGTTTTTACCTGCTCAAACACAATGTAGTTAGCAACTTCCGGTTAAATATAAACAAATCTGCATGAGTTCTGGTTGTCTGTGAAAATGAAATGTTACTATATAGTAAGTAATTCTTTTACAGTTAGACAGCTGCTGAAATAGTATCTGAGAAAGACCTTGGGATTCGAAGCAAAGTGATGTTGCCTAGAGAATAGTTGGATAAGAGACAGCATAGCCCCCTGCTAAATACTGCATGGAACAAGATGCTCTGAAGGGACCCTTTCTAGTTTCTTGGACTATAAATGAGATGGTGAGAGAATTGCACTTTCAGACAGGCAAGATTGAGGTCTGCCTTACCAGGTAGATCAGACAGGAAACACAATCAGATAAGATAATTTTACTTTATATTGTAAAGCTACATTAATAGAATCTTGCAACTCTGAAAATTCCTTCTTTCTCGCTAGAGTTCCTGCTGGCTTTCCAATTTACTTTGACTATTGAATGCTTGCAGGGAGAAAATCAACCAGTCCAAGCCTGCCAGGCAGTTGAGTGCTGCTATCAGATGGGAGAGGAAGTGAGAATGTGTGTGGATGTGCTGGTTAGGAGGAAGGATAGTTGAGAATGCATGAGAGGTGCCATATGGGTCAGGAAAGATATACAGGTGTGTATGAGAGATTCCAAGTGGGTTCGTTCGGATAAATGAGGGGGATGACATGAGTCAGGAAATGTTCACAGAGATGCATGAGAGGTACCATACAAGTGGGGTAGGGCATGTGAAGGGGTGGGGGTGGGGACATGGGCTGGAAAGGATGTAGAAGGATACATAAGAGGTGCATGTAGATTGGGGAAGATGCCTGGGGAACAGAAGAAAATGCATACAGGTCCGTTCCCTTCCATTCCGTTGTGCTGCTGCCAGGTAGAGTAGGGACTGAGAAATTGCAAGAATGGCTGGGAAACTGTCACAGAAGGAATATTGATAATGAGGGTCATGCGACTGCAGCAGCAGCCTGGCAACTGAAGCAGCCAAACTTTCTCAAATTTCATTTTATTTTATTTGGCGATGTAAAATGAAAACAATTGCTATGAATAACATGTACCCTTTCAGTGACTTTTGAATAATTTAGGCAGAAGTAAGCCAGTTGTTTTGAACTTTAACTTTCATGAGGGCAAATGAGTCAAAAAACTAAAATTCTAATCTAAAACATCTGGGTTACCTATAGCCTATCCTTAGAATAGAGTTAGATTTGAGATGGCAGGGAACTATTTTATAGCCAACATCCAAGCACGGAGGGGGGTGGGCGGGCTCTTAACAGTCTCAGTAAGATGAAAAATTTGCAGGATGGCTCATAACTTCACATATTCCTACAAACAGGTCTAGAGAGAATTGGATAGTGTAAGACTTACTATATTCAAGGTGAACATGGATTCGGTGGTTGGGTTTGGCATCTTTGCCAATACTTCCATAGAAGCAGAAAACTCCAGAATAGATTTATTGTCATGCAGACTAATCACAGGTGTATCAATGATTCTTATGTTCATAATTACTGGAAGTGGCTTTGCATAAATATGAGCTATCTGTAGAGTTTAAAAGTAGAAACCAAGTTTCAGAAAAATTAAAACAGGGTTTTAAAAATGTAAACAGCAAGTTTCAAAGAGATTAAAAAACACTTACAGTAGGAATGATGCTCTCCAATGCATCTGTGGTTAAGTTGAAATAAGAAGAAAGCTGTAAAATGAAATGACATGTTAAGTTATCTTACAAAAATTATGTGGCTTTATAGGGATTTAATTATTTGGAGAGACAATGGTCTCCTTTTCATCTATGTAATGTGTTCCAACAGGGGCTGGACAGGTCAATTATTTACCAGAGTGCTTTAATTGTAGCCCCCTAAACACTCTCTGTTTTTAAAAATAATGTTCTGATTCAATTTTCTTACTAGCAAATAGAGTTTGCCAAACCTTTGTTCAAAAATACTTCTATTTAATAGAAGCCTTTAGTACATATGATAGCCATAAGCAAATTAAGCCTGCAGAATATTATTTCTATTTTTGTTTGAAGGTGAAAAATGTAATTAGCAAGGAAAGGAGGGATGAACAAAGATGAATTTGGAGGGAGCCTTGGTATAACTCCCAGATTCTTAGCTGTTTTTAAATTAAATCCAGAAATATTAAGGTATAGGAGTTATTAAATAGTTCTGTACTAAGAGTTTCACAAATGAAAGCAAGTCATTAGATCCCACCCCAACCTCAAGATATTACTAAAGATTAAAGGTTGATGCCATTTGGAATTCCTTTGAACAACAGCCAAGAGGTGCTGTATGAGCTGTCATCTGACAGAATACACTTCTAAATAAACAGATGTGTTGGGATTGCAATTTTCAGAATCTATATGCTTCAGAATGTAGTTGTCATAGAAAAAAATTCCAGAGGGTTAATAGAGTATGTCTATGCAAAGCCAAGATATCAGATAGATGTGAAGGAAAAATGGCTCATATTACTAAGAACTGTTGCAACTCCTAGAAGCCTTTCTATGAATGCTTCTGAATCCATTTTTCCATGACAAATCCCTTCTTCAGTCAGTTCTCTTTGGCAAGATGAAGTCCTTTTCTTCATTAATTCCTATCTCGTGCAGCCTTATGAACTGTTGACCTGAAGGACTGTCCACTCAGTCTTGATTAGACAGAAACTATATCTATATGATATTTAGTATCCCTACTGCCAATACCTAACTTGTTTCTTTTGCCTTTGTTCCCAGCTACTGGAACTTTCAGGCTCCAATTTGAAGGTGTCATAACAAGGACAAACAAGGCGTCATAACCCTAGCCCCAGCAACTGAAGTCTCACTCACTCATGAACTAGAGAGGGGATAAAGCAGTTGTGGGATTCAATTTTTTTTTACTACTGGTTCTGTGGGTATGGCTTTGTGGGTGTGGCTTGGTGGGCATGGCAGGGGAAGGATACTGTAAAATCTCCATTCCCTCCTCACTCCAGGGGGAAAATCCCCATTCCCTCCCCATCAGCTGGGACTCGGGAGGCAGAGAATAGATGGGGGCAAGCCAGTCACAGGTGGTATATACCAGTTCTCCAAACTACTCAAAATTTGCACTACCGGTTCTCCAGAACTGGTCAGAACCTGCTGAATACCACCTCTGGGATAAAGGCAAAGCCATCGAAATATAACAGAAAATAGGCTTCACTTGGACATGTTTGTATCATGATTAGTTGCAAGTAGAAAGAAAGGCCCATAGTAAACTATGTCAAGGAGAAGGCTGGTCTTTGGCAGGATTTTAAATGGCAGACTAATACATAACATCCCTTTCTTTAAAACATAGTGCTTTGCACTTACCATTTCCTCTTGCTCAGCAGAGATAGTAAAAGCACCAGAAGTGTAGTAAGCTAGTGAAGCAGACTGCAAAAAATATTCTGAGATTCCTATATAGAACATAGAGTTGTTCTCATTTAGAACAAAGGGAGTTGGCTTGAAGTGGGGCTCTGTGATTTCTTCCACTGGATAGACTGTTCCCTGAAAAGAATTTCAGAAGTGATAAGATATAGCTTGCAAATTTCGGCCTTTAAAATAAGTTTTCAGGGAACCATATCATTGAAATGCATCCTTGAAATTAAGAGCATAAGACATATGGTCAGAGCACTAGAACCCTAAACATGGGAAACTCAAAAGTCAAACTTTTTAAAGAAAAAAATAATAAACTGTGACTTACAGATGTTCCTCAATTCTTGGACTATTTTAGCTTCACAACTGTTGCCACTAGCTAGAGTAGCAATAGCAATAGCATTTAGACTTATATACCACTTCATGGTGCTTTTACAGCTTTCTCTAAGCGATTTACAGAATCAGCGTCTTGCCCCCAACAATCTAGCTCCTCGTTTTATCCACCTTGGAAGGATGGAAGGCTGAGTCATCTTTGAGCCTAGAGAGATTCTATCTGCCAAAGTACTGTCATTACTGCACTCTAACCACAGCACCACCTCGGCTTACAGAGTAGGAAAACATTGGTGCAGCAAAAATAGCACTAATGTATTTCAATATCTCTTTGATATGGTTTGTCATCAAAGTTATTGCTGAGACAAAATGATGCTTATACTTTCAAGTGAATAACAAGAGATATCATAATGCAATTTCAGAAAATGTATGTTATAAATAGATTAGACTTTACCTTTAAATCCAAGTTAATTGATGTTTCCAAGATAGTTGAAGAGTTTATCAGGGAATAGTCTATTACTGCAAAGTTACCAATCTGAGTTTGGACTGTTGGGATATGGGATAAAATTGTCAGGATTAGACAATGATGCTTAATGACAATAGGCAGGATGCAAACTAGTCCTGATAATGATTTTTTTAAACAAAAGTGATGGTACTAGTAGAGGAGACTGCTTGACTAGTTACATAAATATTGTAAAGCTGTATTTTCATCATAACCCTAAGCATGCTTACTCAAGTATAAGTTTGCAAAATTTATGCATTTCTGCCTTATAAGTTCACAGCTGACTTTAGATTACCATTTGTTGGCTGTGACCAGGGGGGTCTTTGCCCAGGTCCGCCTAGTGCACCAATTGCAACCCTATCTGGATCGGGAGGCACTTCAGATAGTCACTCACGCCCTCGTCACCTCAAGACTGGATTACTGTAAAGCGCTCAACATGGGGCTGCCCTTGAAAAGTGTTCGAAGACTTCAGCTAGTCCAGAATGCAGCCACGCGAGCAATTGTAGGTGCACCTAGGAACACCCACGTTACACCTATCCTCTGCGAGCTGCACTGGCTGCCCATCAGTCTCCGGACTCGCTTCAAGGTGCTAGTTGTTACTTATAAAGCCCTGCATGGCATTGGACCTGGGTACCTGAGAGACCGCCTCCTGCCAATTACCTCCCAAAGACCGATTCGATCACACAGGCTCGGGCCTTCTCCGGGTCCCATCTGCCAGCCAATGTCGGCTGGTGACCCCCCGGGGGAGAGCCTTCTCTGTTGTTGCTCTGGTCCTCTGGAACGAGCTCCCCGTGGAGATCCGGACCCTTACTACCCTCCCGGCCTTCCGTAAAGCTACTAAGTCCTGGCTGTTCCGGCAGGCTGGGGGCTGTTGAAGTATCCAGCGCTGCTCCATTTGTGACTGTTGTGCATTTTAATATTGTTTGTATTGTCTTATTTATCCCCTCCCCCGTTTTATTGTGAGCTGCCCGGAGTCCTTCGGGATTGGGCAACATACAAAACCAATAAACGAAATGAACGAAATGATTTAGCATCAACCATAATTTTGGTCTTTTTGATGAGACCAGAATCCTCCAGAACAAACTATCTCTCATTCACCATCTAACTCATTTTTCTGTGCATTGAAGCAGGCTGGATTATATCTGGGCATTCATTCTCACTCTACAATTTTATGATTCTATAAAACAAGCACCAATTATTATATTTTTAAATTACAAAAATAACATTCTAGTCATCATTTTTCTTTTCAGAAACTCAACAATAGCATTTGTGAAACTATCCCATCATTAGTTTACTAGAACTGGAAGGTTTTATAAAACTAAAATGATTAACTCATTTTGCCAGAACAACCCAGAAAATATACCTGGATATTGGCTGAAGTCTTTATTAATCTTTTGGATCACAAAATTCATTTGCGGACACAACTGTAGGAATGCAAGCAAAAATTATTATTCTAGTCAATGTTTATTTATATGTTAGTAATATGATATTCCTAAGACTTCATAAGTCTGTATATCTATACTTATATCTTGATTTATCCTGTATTTGAAGAATAATGATTTTAAAAATCTATCCATAAATTAAAAACATTTATTGTAGTTAGTTAAATACATAACTGGTACTATAAATCTTATTCTAAATGCTTTGTCCCTTGTCAATGAAATCTATAGAAACCAAGCAAAATAGAATGTTTCTGAAAAATAGCCAAGTATGGCCCCAGATATCTTTCAAAAGGAAGCAAGCTCTATAATTCTGGAGCATCTAAATTCTGCTTCAGTGAAAAGAAAACATTCATTCATTGAGTGTCTCTCTATAGTCAGAGAGACTTTATTTAAGCAGAGAATATAATGTACAACAGCAATCTATAAATCAAAAATGATAATGATTCTGATGATTATGGAGCTGAACAATAAATATCCCAAATCAGATATTTAGAATATTTCAAGTGATTTATTTTGAATGTCTGATCTCATCTTCTTATTGCATTCTTTGACAAAGTGACAAAATTAGTGGACCAGAGGAATACTGTTGATATAATTTACTTGGACTTCAGTAAGGCATTTGATAAAGTAGACCATAACCTACTACTAAAGTAGAAAAAATTGGGTTAGACAGCATCACCACCAGATAGATTCGTAACTGGCTGACCAACCGCACTCAACATGTAGTCCCTCAATGGAACTGCATCTACATGGAGGGAAGTATGCAGTGGAGTACCCCAAGGTTCTGTTTTAGGCCCAGTACTTTTCAACATCTTCATCAATGACTTGGATGAGGGGATAGATGGGAAACTCATCAAACTTGCAGATGCCACATTAAGCTGCCTTTTATAGTTTTTAATTGGTTAGTTTTGAAAATGTCTTTGTGATAATTTGTGCACATATATGATGCACAACTTGCAAACTGCAAAGTACTTATAATCAGTGGTGGGATTCAGCCAGTTTGCACCACTTTGGGAGAACCGGTTGTTAACTTTCTGAGCAGTTTGGTGTACTATTTGGTTCACAGTTTGGAAGAAATCATTAGGGTAGAGAATCAATTGTTAAATTATTTGAATCCCACCAATACTATAACATTTTTACACATATTAAGGCTCTTGTTATTTACTTTAACAAACACATTTTTAGAAGAAATTGGATTCAGGAAGAAAACATTATGAAATAAATCCTTGTGGCTTACATTTGTGGCCACTATGTTACAGAGAGAATTTACCAGAGAAGCAGTTGAGTATGTATACAACCATCTGAAAAAAACAAAGCAAGAATATTAACTTGTGTTAATTAAATTTTCTATGTGTGCATCTATTATATGGGGAAATCAATCTCAATATTAGCTAGATGTTTAAACAATTCTAGATTTTTTAAAACTGATCCCTGTATTTTTTTGGAGGTGGGGATCAGCTGTAACGTTCTTGAACATGATTGAATCATAATTGAAGTCTTGTACTAGTTTTCTACTAAATGTTTCCAAATTTTTAATTAGAATATTTATTGCAAATAAATCTGAAGGTTTTTTTATAGAGAGAAACTGGTGGTATATGTTCGAGATTGCAGCTATGACTTATATTTCCTGATGCTTATTAAAATCATTAGACATATTTTTCCTTCTTAATCAAACAAATCACCTGTATTTATTCAGTCAATTATGCTGAACCATCAGAAGTGAGTCTCAATAATGTACAGTAATTCCTAGGCTGGCTTTCTGTAGTATTATGGAATATTTTATTTCAGTAGTGAGTGGGATTCAATATTTTTTATTACAGGTTCTGTGGGTGTGGCTTGGTGGGTGTGGCTTGGCTTGGTGGGTATGGCAGGGGAAGGATACTGTAAAATCTTCATTCCCTCCCCACTCCAGGGGAAGGTTACTGCAAAATCCCCATTTCGTCCCAATCAGCTGGGGCTCGGGAGTCAGAGAATAGATGGGGTGGGGCCAGTCAGAGGTGGTATTTACCAGTTCTCTGAACTACTCAAAATTTCCTCTACTGGTTCTCCAGAACTGGTCAGAACCTGCTGAACACCACCTCTGTATTATTTGTATTATTTGTAATAGTAAAAGCTACACATACTAGTGTTTAAAAACTGATAATCAAACTGTTTTAGGGATCCTAAAGTCAATACTTGCAAGTATACTTCTTAATTAGTACATTTTCCACTGTACCTATAAGATTGATTCAATGTGATGTCCATATCATCTACATTTCCTTTACAGCTCTCAAGCAACAATTTTAAATGACCGAATTCATTCTGAGACACTTTTACGATTGCTGTGATGTTTACTCCTGAAATGAAGACAGCCCCACTTCCAGAATCTTTGCTGTGCACAATAAAACACAAATTTTCATTTTATTCTCGTTCTCAAGAAAATGCCAGGATTGCTTTAGAATTAAATAACAAAATAACCACTAAGATATAATATATATACAACATATAATATATAATATACATGTCTAATAATCAAAGTAAAATACATGTTTCTATAAGAATAACAGATCTTAATCATCAAAAATTAAAAGTTCATTTTTATCTTTCTCAAATAGAAAATTCAAAAGGTATCTCCAAATAGAAACAAAGCAAGATAAAGGTTTGTCTTTCTTCAAAGGTGTCAGTTTGACATCTCTGCCAGTTCCATTAATTCCACAATCCACTCTTCAGTTATGGGAAATTGTGTATCTTTCCACTTCTGATTGCTTAAATTGTATATTTTTATATGGTGTTTCTGCTTTTTTGTTTTAACCTTAGACTAAGGGGTTCCTATATTATATATTTCAGTATCTATACTGAAGAAAGTCAGAAATTAACTTTTAAAATTTTCTTGTTGTTTCTTCTTTCACTTTATCCTCCCATTTTTCCTTTTATTTTATATTTTATTTCTCTTTAAAATGTAATAAAGTTAATAAAAAATAAAATGCCAGGAAAGGTTTTGCTGAGAACATGAAGGTGGGTTCTTTTTAGCAAGTAACATAGCTATTTTTTTGAAAGCCTTTCTTAAAGATTCATTACAACTTCACTCATTTCTTGCTGACATCTCTGGATAGCACTAAATTATGGAAAGTTGATGCAAAATCTAAGCTATGTCTAAATGCACCCGAAGTACCTACCAGAAAAGCAATTCCACCCACTCAAAAGAATGTACAGGTAGTCCTCAATTTATGACCACAATTGAGCCCAAAATTTCTGTTGCTAAGTGAGACATTTGATAAATTTTGCCCCATTTTACCAGCTTTCTTGCCATAATTGTTAAGTGAATCATAGCAGTTGTTAAAGTTAATAACCCGATTGTTAAATGAATCTGGTTTCCCCATTGACTTTGCTGGTCAGAAGGTGGTAGAAGGTGATCACTTGACCCTGGGACACTGCAAGTGTCATAAATATGAGACAACTGGTAAGCATCTGAATTTTGATCACGTGATCACAGGGATGTTGCAATGGTCATAAGTGTGAAAAATGGCCATAAAGTCACTTTTGTCAGTGCCTTTGTAACTTTGAATGGTCACTAAATAAACTGTTGTAAGTTGAAGTCAATCTGCAACCTCCTGAGATTTATGCAGTGGGTATATACAGTATCTGCATTCTTACAAAATTGGTTGTATTTTAGGCAGAATAAGATCATTGTCTTTGGTTGAAGATGCTGAGGGCAGCGAGATGCAGCTGCTCTCTTTAACTGCTTACTTTCCTTATTTCCTGAATCTCCCTATTTTCTATGTGATCCAGGATAAAAGTATCTTTTTAATTAATTGTGGGTTTTCCTTTACCTGCAAAAAATTAGAAGTTGCAGTTTTTTAGGCATAAAATTTGTCTAAATATGTATTTCTTCAAGAGGCGGGCTGTCTTATCTTGCAAGATAAGGCAAACCTCCATAACCTTAACCTTAGACTGTCTACTGTTCCATTCATAAGAGGTCTGTAAGGGGCGTGCATAAGCGGACCAGCGTGCCTACCATTCCTGTCCTACTGTCCCCACTTTTTCGTATCTATTTCCTGTATTCATAATCATGTTTATACTTATATCTGTTATCTTATACATGCTTGACAAATTAAATTAAATTAAATTAAATTTTTTATCCCTTTGCAACACCCTTCAATGAACTCAAGATAAAGCACATAAACCTAGTTTTTTAAAATTTATTTTGCAATATTGGTGAATTTTTAAAATTAAAATATAATAATGCGTTTGTGGTTGCCTTGTATATTCACGGTACTTTCACCATTCTGCCTTGACAATGTCCCTCCTGATTCAAACAGCCACTTTGGGGAACATTTTTTGACAGGAGCACAATGGAATAAAAGACTTGCATTTCTATCTCCTCCTCCTGGGACTATTATGCGTGCTTTAGAAAATGTGTGCAAGCATTTGAATTTGTACAGCTGACATGATATTAATGTCTTGCCTTCATTGTTCCACTTACAATAGCCAGGTCTCCACGCTCCAATCCGCAGTGGCAATTGCTGAAGCATTTTCAACTAATAGTTTAATCCCAGTTCCAGAGATGAGAGACAAGGATGTATTGGGGAATTCCATGTTATTAATTCTTATCCTGTCAAACACCAAAATTATATTAGCTTGATTTAAACCACAATCCATGAACATAGGTAAGACTAGCAGGAATAGTATAACCCACCATCCAATTTCTGGTGAAACACTAAGCACCTACGGAGTTTGTATTATGCACTTATATCTGTTTTTCCAAGCATTACAGAACTCAATGGACTCTACATGTGACTTTTTTTAGATGATACTAACCAAACTACATTTATTTATTGTATTATATTTAAGTGTTATGTCACTTTATTATATTTGTTTATTATATTTGTATACTGCCAAGCTTAGAAAATGACTCCGTGACATTTGCCCTATAACTATATAAAACAAAGATAACACACACTTTTTTCACAATATCACAAATGAATTTAGAATCTATTGGCATTCTAAATTGTCCAGGTCATGCTTGTCCCAAAGGTGTTCTTCATAAGCAACTGGACTTTCCTGAATCCTGCAAGTTGTTCATGTGATGGGTGATGTTGCTGACCACAAGAGCAAAAAAGAAATCCCAGTTGTTTTTTGGGTCACAGTATCACAGGTAAGATGTTGACGATTCACTTCCCAAAGAGCCTTTAAAAAAACCTCTTGGTTTCAAGTTTCCAGAAGACCAGTTATAATTCAACCAGGATATTTAGAAAATGCTGCCCTTGGGGACCCATCACTTGATAGGTTTTTTTGGTATATTCTTAAGCAGCTGGACATATTTGTGTAGTAGAATAACTAGGCCTTCTATGTTCGGTGCCTGAATATATATTGCTCTGTGTTGCTGAAAGCAAGGCTAAATTTGCTCAGTTAGTGACTTAAACATGGCAGCAGTTTAATCTACCATCCTTTGAGATTATTGGTTAGTTTTATAGAGACTAGAAATGGCTGTTGAACCTTGCCCATAATAGAATGATAAGAGAAGCACATTACCAAATTGGGCTATATGAAACATTAATCAGAAACTGGGAGATGACTACAACATAACCATACTAGGTAATAGGAAACATAGCCATAGTAGGCTATCTCTTCAACTGGAAACCAGATTCCAATAAGTGCAGAAAGAACGCCTTCATTCATTCACCATTTCAAAACTAAAGGCGAAAAAAAAAAGGAATCAAATGGGTTTTTTGGGCGTAGTAAAGAACTGGAACTTTGACAAATCTGTATTAAAACAGTGCTTGCTCCCAGACAGGGTTGTGAAATTAATGAGGTGTATATTGCCTAAGAGGGATAGAAAACCATTGGAAGTACTTAACACTGAGCTATACTAAAGGGCCCTGTTATGAAAACATTCCTTACTTTGAAATTGCGTACTTGAGTGCAAAAAACCCATATGTAGAGTCTCCATTCCAGTCTTCAAAGGTTTTTTCTTTTAATTTCTGCTTCAGAAGCTCTACTCCAAATTGATTACCTATAAGCATACAACATACATGTACACTGAAATAGTAATTTAAAGAAATTTGTGTTACTTCTTATTCTGCTTCTATGTTTTTATCAGTCTGGAGTGGTTGCTAGGAATGACTTAATTGCATTTTAAGTTACTAAAGTATTTTGAAAATGCCTTGGTCCATCCTATGCAGAATAGTATTAAAGATCTGCTAATAGTGATTGAGGGCCATGCATTATTTTATTATGGAATAATACAATGACACAAAAGTTTGGATAGTGGATATTGTAGTACTGGAAGCAGAAGAAAAAGAATTGAAGAAAATCACAAAATACAAAGGTTTACAAGAAAAAGTAAACAACAATGGCAAAAGAAAGCAAAGAGAGTACTAATAGTAAATTGTATTTTGGGTGCAATCCCAAAACAGTTATTAAAATTATATGCTGCCAATTTCACCAAGGTTAAATCAACCACTTGAACATTATCACTATCACCAATGCAAAATCACCACCAATCAATTGCAAAAAACAGCTTTACTTGCTGGAATGATACCTTTAAATAACATCTGCCTATCCCACATCTTTGGAAAGGACTCAATAGGTCGATAAAAATGCCAAATCTAGCCTAACATCTTACTGATTATTATAACCAATTATTATATCCCACATTTCTTGTAAGAACTCAGAGGAAATTTCCTCTTAAGGGGAAGATACATTATTTATTAACCTTAACTGGTATAAGCAAGGTTGGCATTTGGGTCAACATCTTGATTAAATTTCCTCTGGTACACTCATTCTTCTGAAGGTTACAACATAGTCATAATTCCAAATATTTCTTCCATACTCACCATAGTCCAATGCTTTTTGTGTGATTTTCACTTTGATTCCTGGGTTAGCCTCAAGAAGCAGGATGGATAAGCCCAAGATAAGGAAAGTGATAGAAACTTTCATTCTCTTTCTTCCCCTCTTCCTCCCTTTTTTCACAGAAATGTATAAAGATAAATTAATTTAAAAAAAATATGGTGAGTAAGTACTGTTTAACTATCTGACCGCACTCATTTAATTTTTTTCCAGAGGGAAAGAAACCTCCCATCCTTTAAAACTTAGCATCTTGATCATGAAAAGGCAATTATAAAGATGTGAAGGCATTCTGTATATTCTCAGAATCACATTTTTAAAAAAATATACCAGAGCACTGAACTTTGGAATAAAATATTGGCAATATTAAATCTTCCTTCATTTATAAGTGCTTATGCTGTTCTTATGACACTTTGCATGCAGTGAACTGGAATCAGTGAACACATTCTAATTTAGATTAGGTTGAAGTTAAACATCTCACAAAAATTAGCAATAAACGTATGCCCACTTGTGAATAGGCAAATGGACTTCCTTTCTAATGAAAATAAAGCTGACTGGTTTATCAAACAGTAAAACCTTTGCTCAATATTATGCTGACAAGAATCTTTTGCTTTCAATAAAATTCTCAGGTTAATATGCATCAGCTTTATTATTATAACTTCATATTTAGTGGGAATCAATACCATAATATTATCTTCTGCTGCTCAAATAACTACAGGGCAAAGAAGTAAATATCTTTGTGCTAGAACTTCAGTTTGAAGTTTGAAACTTCTGGGCTGAGCTATGTTATCAGATCTGGGCCATGCCAACCCAGTTGACAGTTAGTTAGCAATAAGAAGATAAAGAAAAGTCTAACTCACAAACCCTTTGGGTTTGCCATATGTGTAACTCCTAAACCCCTGTCTATAGATATAAGGGCTTACATCATACACCTGTGTATAATATCCCTTTAACATAGTAATAATCAATTGCCTCTTTCACTGGAAGACTGTTATAAGTTCTCAAAACCTTTCCCATTAAACATGAGGCAATTCTGAACACCCATTCATTCTCAGACCATTTGCAAGAGGTTGTAATTTTTTCAAACATATAAGTAAGCTTACTTGGTAAAGTAAGCTTCTATGTCTTCTTCCTCTGTCAATTTAGGGAGTTTTATGTCTTTTATGTACTTTTATGTACCACCTCCCTTACTATATGTTCTGAAAATGCTAAAGGTGAATGTGACCCTTCCGGAAATGTATCAGCTCCCCATCCTCTTCTCTTCTTGCTTCTCTTTTACACTTTTACATTCTAGATCTAGACTCTTGTCTCCTTCCAAAGTTGCTCTTTTAATTAATCAAAGCCTTTCTTGCTGTGGCTTCAACACTTTTGTAATGGTATTAGAACCTAGCCCAGTTTCTGGTTGATCTGCTTTCTTCTTTGGTTTAATTACTGGTGTAGAGTGGTTATATGTCTCTACAAAAGTAGTAATCTGTTTTAAGGCAGAATCTGTCTCTTCTGCCTTTTTCCATGTCTGTTTGGCGTAGGCTCTAGTGAGATGTTTGGTTTCTGCAGCCAGGATGTTGGATATTGCTTGCAAAGCCTGAGCGTTGCAAGGCCAAACTCCCTCCCTTTTGTCACCAAGGTTCGTTCTCTTTTCATGGAGTATTTAATGAATTCCTTGAGTTTAAGCCAATTCCACTTGTGTTTGGAACCTTCTGTTGGATATCCACCACTATTACTTTCTCATAGGTTCTTTTAAGTATATCCAATTTAGTTGGGTCAAAACACCCAAGAGCCAGCATAGGTCCCTAGGCAATTATTCACAAGCTATTACTACTCACCCCTACTCTTCACCACTCCTACTACTGTAGTACTCCTTGTGAATCCTACTACTCCTAGTCCTGGTGAATACTGCTAGAGAAAACAGTATCTCTTTCAATCTGCTTTACTTCCACACATTAGCACACACCTTTTTGCTCTTTCTCTCTTCTCTCTCACAGACGTGACACCCCAGCTCTTCTCAGCGCAGCTTTTATAGCTGCCCTGCCCTCTGGGCAGAAGTCTTAAAGAAACAGGATGAATGCAGCACAGCTGCTGGCCATTTTCTGGGCAACCCACCCTCTCCTGTTTACCTTTTTCCCCCTCTCCATTACAGATAGCAACAATTGGGAAACTCTTTGTAAAGAGATACTGAAATAACCTTTTCATATTTTAATTTTGCCTTGAATGAAAAATATTGATTTGGTCATAGTGAGTTCTATATTTCCCAAAGAAAAAAATTATATTGTGTCAGACTTTAATTTTAAACACACTGAGAAATAGTCTGAGGCCAAATTTATGCATAAGGCTGAGACAGAAAGCCCCACTGAAATCATATTTCTGAGTTAACATGCTTACAATCATATTGTATCTGTAAGAATTTGTTGTCATATGAACACATTGCAATAGGATATTTATCTTCATGCCTTATTCATATGAATCCCAAAAAGCAATTTACAAGGGCAAGTAAATATTATTACCTAGTTAGATTTAGGCCCTGCATTTTCTATAGAAACTCATGGTAGCTTACATATTAGACTTTTATTATAACACCATCTTGTAAATTGTGTTGGGCTGAAAATGATTGGCCCAAGCACCCACTAAGCTTTCGTGGCTGATGTGAACGTGAGTCCTCCTATTCTTAGTCCAATACAAATTTAAAAAGAATATAAAATTCAAGCATATGATGATGATTTAGTATTTATATTAGAAGCACCATTAGAATCTGGACCTCAATTAATTCAGAAAGTAGAAGAATTTGGTGAGGTGGCAGGTCTAAAAATCAATAAAAGCAAAACAAAAATAATAACAAAAAATATTACAAAAAAAAAAACAGGAAAAAGAATTGGAGGAAAAAAAATCTGCAATTGTCACTTGTTGGATGTATTGCCGCTATTAAAATAAACCTATTGCTGAGATTCTTATTCTTATTCCAAGTAGCCCCAATAAAACCAGGAAAAACACAGTTGCTAATTTTTATCACAACTACTTTCTCTTGCTTCTAATTTAAAATAAATCTCTCTATACAAGGACAATCATTAAAAAAGATGCTTATCATCCAGAACTCAAGGCAAAGGTGCTATTATCATTCATATGATCCACACATTATAACAAAGGATAGAAACATAAATTATTTGTCTTTTTTGTTATGTAAAATTTTCAGTTTTATGATGAATTTCAGTCATTGGTTACTATGTTTACCTCCTGAATTAAGTTTGTTTTCCACAGAGTACTTTCTCAATGAATAGTTTATGAGAAACTGGCTCTTTATTTAGAATTAATGAGCAGAAGTGGTGATCCAGCTCATTGAATTTAATCAGGACTTGCTACACAATAGCACTTATTTTGGCCAGCAGCTGCTGAAAGCTAATTTTGCCTCATTCATTTTAGACCAGCTAAGAATTTTTGTTTCTTTCTGTTCTTGAAAGACACCCAACTAATTATTTCCCTTAGAATCAAAGCTTCTTTTCTCCTCGCAACTAACCATCTGATTAATCACCAAATCCATGGGTTTTCATTACCTTAGTTTTGTTAGGATGAATCTCAGTGAGTACAGGATGAATCTTGTCCGTCTCATAAGCAAGCACCTTTATTTTTAACCCAGCTGTGGTAGAAACTCATACAATGAACATAATCTGTAAGAAATCTTTTAAATTCAAGCAAACATTAACTATACCTTATGATGTACAAACAATGGATCTAGTTAAGGTATTCTTTAAAAAGATAAAGAATTACTCCTGTATTTCTATCTTTGTAGATTTCTGGGCTGTTACCATTGCTGAATGGATTTGTCAGACTGTTTCCTATCTTTTCGATAGTTTATGACTCCTTGGACAAATAAAACTGCTAGTAAATGGTTTCTAAAGGTAAAGGTAAAGATTCCCTTTGCACATATGTGTTACTTGTTCCCAACTCTAGGGGAAAGTGCTCATCTCCTTTTCAAAGCTGAAGAGCCAGCGCTGTCCGAAGACATCTCCGGGGTCATATGGCTGGCATGACTAAATGTCAAGGCGCATGGAACACTGTTACCTTCCCGTCAAAGGCGATTCCTATTTTTCTACTTGCGTTTTTTACGTTCTTTCGAACGTAAGGTTGGCAGAAGCTGGGACAAGTAACAGGAGCTCACTTCGTTACACAGCACTAGGGATTCGAACCGCCGAACTGCTGACCTTTCTGATTGACAGGCTCATCTTAGCCACTGATCCACCACATCCCTAAATGGTTTCTAAAGGGAGCCAAAAATTTACGTACTGTGGAATGAAACTCTGACATATAATACTTTTATGCATAATTATTTTCCTTATTAAAGCAAAAGCTTGATTATTGTATTGTTGGCTGCAATATAAAAGGCTCCAGAGTTAAAATAATAATAATAATTTTAAGTTCCACTTGTTTGTCTCAATAGGCTTTTAACAGATTTGGTCTCTAAAAGAGCAAATATTGCAGATAACATGGCTTGGGATATTAGAATAAGGACAAAATCTTAATATGCTTTATGGTTGCAGAATTTAGCCTTATGGGATCAATACTGTTGTTTTACTAGAACTCCTGTGTTGATGCCAGGTTTAAACAGTAGCCAAAATGCATAGAATTAAGAAAGGGAACACTTTTGGAAATATGCTCATCTGACTTTGAAAAAGTACTTTTTAGTTCTTTTTAGTTCTTTTCCTAAAAACATTTATTTCTCATCCTTCTCATCCTTCTTCATTTCAACATACTTGTTTATGATAGAGAATATATGCTCATACCTAAGAAACTATTTAATGAACTATTGTAAAACATACCTAGATCTTCCCAAGATATATTTCTATCTACCTTTATATCTTACAAAGAGTGACTAACTGGGGATTTAAATTTGCAAAGGGAAATCTCGGTATAGAAGGTCAGGACCTTTAGGGGTTTGATAAAAGCCAATGAATCACACTTCCCTGACATGGTAATGGTTTATGGAGACTTAGTTTAATAGAGTTGAAGGGTCTCATAGTGGGGAAGGGTGAATTATAGAAAAGGATAGCCTAATGAAAATGTATAACTACCAAGAGCTGAGAACTTATTAGACTATTAACTGAGGTCATGTTTCAAATGTTGAATATTTTTGAAATGTTGTATGTTTAGTATATAATTCTGAAACAAAAACAAAATAAAGAAAAAAGTTATTTGTAAAATATAGCAGTTTTGTAGGGTATTATTTAGAATACTTTATATATTCATCACGCCGAGATCCTCAGTTATGTTCTGGCTTTCTTGGTCTATATAGTTTGGTTCCTTCAAAAGGAAATTTTGAAAATTTGAAAATCTTTGGTTCTGTAAACCTCTAAACCCTAAACCCACATCTTTCTTCTGTATGAGTGGTATCTGCTTACATTAAAAGAAGACACTTGGGGAATTCATTAATCTTGATTCTTATTTTGGCCACTATGCTGGCTTTAAAAGAGAAATTAATAATTTCATGTTTTATAAGGGGTTCTGTGATACCTCTGGTTAGAGGTAACACATATTCAAATATGAGTTGCAGAAGAATGTCAGTGGACACAGACATGTCTCTATCTTCTGCTTCTGAGCAGTATGTTTTTTGGGTCAGTTCAAGATGATGGTTGCTCAGTATGGAGATCTAGGCAGACAGGAACTGAGGCAAGGCAGGTTGTGCAATAAAACAACCTTTATTCTTAACAAGGCAGAATGCAGTACTGCAGGCAACTTCTGCTGCCTGCCAGCCGCCTGCAATTTGGCAGTTTGATCCTGACCGGCTTAAGGTTGACTTACTGTTTCATCCTTCCGAGGTCGATAAAAGGAGGACCCAGATTGTTGGGGACAATATGCTGACTCTGTAAACCACTTAGAGAGGGCTGTAAAGCACTATGAAGCGGTATATAAGTCTAAGTGCTATTGCTATAAATACATGTTGGTTGACCAGCATCCAAATTTTGATCCCATGACCGCGGGGATACTTTCTTCAATGCCATTGTAATAGTTGCTAAATGAATGGTTGTAAATTGAAGATTATCTGTATATCCATCAAATACAATGAGGAAACTCAAAACATCTGTTTAAAAAGTCAGCCCATTTAAGCAATAAAATAATCAGCTCCGTGATGTCTTTTCACAAGCTACACCATTATGGATGTGCTTTTTCTTGGTCCAAAGAAATATTTACACATTTTCTTCCTTTCTTAAAATAAATACTTTAATTCCAAAACACAAAGGTTGCATGCGCTGTTGAGAGAGAGAGAATTGGAAAATACTAACAGATTATTTCACAAACAGTAATAGTGATATCAAACAAACTTTTGAGATTTCAAAATGTGATGTGGTTGTACCAACAAATTGTTTATTTCACAGCATTTGAAAGTTTAGAGACGGTTAATGTTTTGTTTTTGACACTTATTTCAAACGATCGTGGTCTTCTTTAAAATCATCTAGAGAAAACTGCTTGCAGAGTGTTAAGTATTCCACAGTAATTCTTCCACTTGATGAAACATCCAATTTCTTAATGTTCGTAATTTAGGTCAGAGGAAATCAGTATATATCCCTGGGAAGTTAAAAACATCAACAGAAAGAAATAATTTATCATCTCCAGTTACATTTAAATAGTTTTCATGTTGGTTTCACTATGCGCTAAGTGTACCCCTCATTGCTGACTGTATTTTGCAACATTTTATTATCATTGTTTTCTTGTGGATTTGTAACTCACAATTTTAACTTCCCTCCATTTTGCAGAGGGGACTTTAGTTATTAGGGCATCTAAAATATTGTTTAAAATGTGTAGAACTAAATTTCATATATAGTATAATGTAAGATTCTGAGACATTCTGATACAGAATGGGTTTAGGAGACAGATTAATAATTTTAAATTAAAATAATTTTAGGAAACTTCATTGCTGACTTGAAGGTTGCTATTTTTCATCAAGAAAACTTTAAGCAGAAAACCTAGCCTGAAAGAGCTAAATGAGATGTCTAACTTTGCCCTTATAGTTTAGTTTATACCTAAACTAAATTAGAGATTGTGGTTTCCTTTACAGGTGTTAAATTAACATAGCAGTTCTGAAGTAGTTGTATTATAACTAACTGGGAATGGTTATTGACAATCTTAAATTTATCATTTGATAATTGATAAAATGGTAATATTTATATTCAAAAGGGTTTTGCTTCAGACAGCAATCTAATCATGCTACAGGTTCCTTGCTAAAAATGCCAAATCCATTCAGACCCCTATTTCAAGAGTCTCCTAATATTGATTGAACATGCACTGAAGTCATGTCAGTGCATATTGCCTCCACAGTGACAGAGACTTATGTACAATTCAGACAATCAAATTAACATGTAGAAAATGAAGGTGCTGCAAAAATGTTATGGGATGGAGAAGCACATCAGTCTAATAGGTTCCACCACAAAACCGCGTTCGACTAAAGGGCGCTCGACGAAACCGCGTAGCTGACATCATCACAGCGTGACAACAGCGTGGAGAAAAAAGCACGCTGTAAACACTAAACCTAAAATTAACCCCTAAACCTAAACCTAACCCCCCTAAACCTAACCCTTAACCTAACCCTAAACCTAACCCTAAACCTAACCCTTAACCTAACCCTAAACCTAACCCTAAACCTAACCCTTAACCTAACCCTAAACCTAATCCTAACCCTTAACCTAACCCTAACCCTAACCCTAACCCTTAACCTAACCCTAAACCTAACCCTAACCCTTAACCTAACCCTAAACCTAACCCTTACCTTAACTTGAATCGGCTTGCTTTCAAAACGCTATTTAAAGCGCCCTTCTTTCTCTGCGCTCGCTGTTGTCGCCCTGTTGATGACGTCAGCAACGCGCTTTAATCGGGCGCGCTTTAGTCGAGCGCAGTTTTGTCATGCCACAGTCTAATAAACCCTCCAGCTTATAAGTATATCCATTCTTAGCTATTAACGCTCGATTTTGAGCCAATATCTGATTATTTCATTAAAAACAAAGTAGGTTGTACTTTGTTGTTATTTGTGTTGGGGCTGAAGTTCTGAATATTCCCAAATGTATCTCTCAATAACTTAAACTTATGAGTTTCATCAACAAGGACACCATCACTTTACAATTAAAAATAGAGGGAAACAAAGAGGATATTCTGCAAAGAAAACTGAATTCTACCTTTTTAACTTCAGTCACAGCTTCAGAAAAAACAAGTTTGCCCATTGTGGGTAACTGTAATCCTCTCTTCAGTGCAGCTTAAGATAACAAAGAAAAAAAGGCATTAAAAGGAAAATACACAACAAATAGATGCAATATGATTCTTCTTAGTAACACAAGCTCTGGATAATTTGAAGTGGCATTTTGGTGGCTTTCTAGGAGCAAATAATAATGTTAATTATTATAGTGTAATTAAGACTATAACATGGAATGCCAAGCTCAAGGCAACTCTTAGCGATCAGAATCAGTCATATCCTCTCAGCCTAATGTACCTCACAGCAGGGGTGGGTTCCGGCATCTGTTACTGCTGGTTCACTCAGGGGCACGCTTGATGCGTGCTATGCATGCATGCACAGTAGTAAAAAAATTGCTTCTGCACATGTGCAAAAGCAAAAAACAAGATGGTGGTCCCTACGCCACCGCAAATAGAACCTGTTTGGCGGTGTGGCTGGGCGAGTTACTACCTACTCGGCTGAACCGGTCTGAACTGGTAGGAACCCACCTCTGCCTCACAGAGTGATTGTGGGGAAAACAAGAGGAGGAGCTATGTAATAGGATTGCACAAAATAAGGGTGAGATATAAATCTAACATCTGTATGTCTCCATAAGTTTCTGGAAAAAGGTTGTATATAAATCTAACAAATAAGTAAATGTAGATTCTGATCATATTGACATTTATTACTTAGCTATCACACTATATTTATTATTCTCAAGACTTAATTGCATGCCATTTTGTTGATGACATTTCTGATTGTTTTTAAACATGATTTTACTTTTTAGTTCTTATTCTTAAGGAGTAACAAAGTTGATGTCTGTTTCTGTTGATGTCTGTTTCTGTTATACCTTTCTATAAGACTTAGGATCTTGGTAACCCTTGGGAAATATTTGTTAACTTAAATGATGACCCAAGAACTATAACTTCTGAAGAAAGTTTTCATAATCTTACCAGAGATTGGTGGAATTACTGTATTCTGTAAGGAGTAAGATAAGAGGTTCTTCAAACGTTGGACCTATATAATAGAAAGCTATATTTAACACTACTCCCAGAAAATTGACATACGTATATTTAGGCAAAGTTTGACCTTGATTAGTTTGCTTCATTTAAGTTCTCTTCTGATTTGACTCTATTTTTCAATTTTCTCTAGTCATGTCTCAACCAGCATTATTTTACAAATACTCAAGATTCCCAATTTTGATCTCCCACCTGATGAATTTACTTCTATAAGAGTATATACTGCCCATTGACCAGAAAATAAATCAGTCACCCCACTTAATTAATATAAAATCTCATCAAAGCCCTCTCTTCTTGTCCCTATCTTGTCCCTGGTAATTCCTCTTACTCCTAGTATTTATCCAGATTCAATCTGGAAACAATGGAGAATTTTCTGGCAATATGAACAATTAATCAGTGGGACAGCTTGCTTCCTGCAGTTGTGGCTGCTCCATTGCTGGAATTTTCATGAAAAGTTTGGACAACCATTTGTCCTGGATAGTATAATGACTCCTTCCTAGGACAGACAGTTGGACTGGAAGGCTAGAATGGACTCCAAGACCTATGATTCCATGGCTATCTAATTATGAATTGCCGTGGCGTCAAGAGCAAATATATTGAGTTGTATTTTATTATAACATGTATACAAATAGGTATAAAAAATCTGACCATAAGAATTTATTTTTATGACTGTCCTCCTTTCTACTCTTAACCTTTATTCTACTCTGAATTTCTTTTCAATAAACTTGTGTTTAGAGTAAATTGTGTTTACTCTAAATTATATATTTAGAGTAATGAAGGGGTGAATTTCTTTTCTCTTTAAATGATCATAAGTTTCTGTATACGTTTTGATTGCTTGAAAATGTTGTATAACTGTATCTGTATAGCTAAAAGCTAATAATCAGATTGCCTTTTCATTCACACAATCTAGGAGAAACTCTAACTTCTGTTTTTAACTGCTGGTTCAAGCTCAGAATTAAAACTCATTGCCTTGTATTTTCACAATAAGAAGTATTCTAATACATGTTTCTATTATTATTGTCATTTGTCATTTACCTGGAAAAAGCCAATGCTTGAATAAGTCAGAGACAGGTATAATCTAAAATAAAACATAGGAATACGATAATTTGGTATTTGTAAGTCTTAACATTTTAGTGTGAATTGGTACAAATGGAAGGGGGCACTCATTCTAATGCAAAAATCCAAATTAAAATGAGCTCACCAGCAAACATCTATACAAGTTTTGCTTGAACATGTCTGTTGAAGAGAAGCCTACAACCTTCCTAGATAAATCACAGCTGGGAGAGTAATCAACTTCCTTTATCACAAAATGTAGGAATAATACTAGTATGGATTAGTGTCCAGTAAGATAGTATTCATGATGCTATTCATTATCTTTAGCACTAGAACTAATCTATATACCGTATTTTTCGGAGTATAAGATGCACCTTTTTCCCCTCAAAAAAGAGGTTGAAAATCTCTTATGCACTGAATACAGCATTTTTGGCCTCCCAAAACCCCACACCTTCACCAAAATGCTGAAAAAAAAAATCAAATCTACCATGTTTCTTTTTACATTGTGTAAATGACAGCAATGACAATCCCAAGTGAGAAATTTAGAAAGTAATTATTGTTTAAATTGTAATAATGGACTGAGTTTCTTGATTACCTCTGCAGCTGCAATAAGACAATTAGCTTTTGCTTAGCTATTACTGCATTGGCTTTCAAACCTATAGACTACAAAGAGAGGAAAAAGTATTAATAGATGGACAAAATAATATTTGTGTTTATTTGGGCTAAAACTAGAGTGTTCTATTCATATATGCAAAATAGAAGTTCTTTTTTTTGTTCCTGATCTTTTATTCAACAGGGGGGAGTTTTTCATGTTCTACTTCACCAACATCTCTTTTCTCCCAATTGTTTCCAGTAGGTAACTTAAGTTCTTTGTAACCTGAGATGGTGCCTGAATATCTAAAGGTAGTCATTTCTCACTATTTTCTTTTTTGTGTTTCACCCAATGTATTGTACAGCTGGGGAACAGGCTGACCTATTTGCTGTTAATGTTATGTAAAAGCTCTAGCTCTTTCTTTGAGTAGAGAGCAAAGTTAAATTATTAAAATTTTAAAAATGACATTTTAACCTCTCATTTGCTTAAGAGAATACTAGGTGTACCGAATATTTAAACGATTTGATTGTGAGCAATTTCATTAATTTCAATTCTTAAACAGACTACTGTCTTCTTAGCACCAATTAAAATGTGAATGCCAACAATTTTTTTAATAATGAGCATGGACCATATACCTCTTGAGGGAGTCATTTAATTCACCTACATGGCAATCTCTTATATGGTTCAGTGAACCATAGCTAAGAACAACACTATCCTAACTAACGAATCAAAGACAAGCTAATAACAACAGAGAACACTTTATAGTTGCATTATCTATGACAATTATATCAAAGAGAAGCTCACACACCTATACTTTGCTTCAAAAGCAAATATTGCTTCCTTTGTAAAAGTGAGTACTAAAGGAGGAATTCAAATAGTCAATCCTAAAATAGGGCCAGTGGATTAGTATTATTAGATTTGGCCTTTTATAATATAAAGATAGAAAAAATCCTGGATGGGATTTCTAGGAGAAGTATGGAGAACTGAAGACAGCTGAGTCAGAGATGATATTCAGCAGGTTCTGACCAGTTCTGGAAACCGGTAGTGGAAATTTTGAGTAGTTCGGAGAAGCGGTAAATACCACCTCTGACTGCCCCCCCCCCATCTATTCTTTGCTTCTCGAGTCCCAGCGGATTGGGAGGGAATGGGGATTTTGTAGTAACCTTCCCCTGGAATGGGGAGGGAATAGAGATTTCACAGTATCCTTCTCTTGCCATGTCCACCAAGCCACGCCCACCAAACCATGCCACACCTGCCATGCCACGCCCACAGAACCTGTAGTAAAAAATTTGAATCCCACCAATCAGCTGAGTGATATCAGTGCCAACAAATCTGATTGACAAATACCAAGGCAGTGGTAAGCCTGGACATGGAGAAAACATTTTAAAACAAGGAAAAATACTAAAAACAAGCATAAAAACAGAAAGTCAGAAATGAGAAAAATGGATGGGAACCAAGAAAACAAGCGGTTTAATCACTTTTGCACATTACATCAAATTATTACATAGATGTGATTTTCATGGGCTGGCTCTTGATCATCTCTATAATAAGTGGCAGGGAAGAAGTTAGTTTTATTCAACCAATTACTTTTATATATTATAATATTCTATAATTACTTACTACATTCACAGCAAAGATGGGTTTATTCATTGAGTTTGACAGAAGAGCAGATACTACTACAAAACAAGGAATCTCTATAGTGAAACTGTTATTTTTCAGTCTTAAAACTGGAGCTGCAGTCACCATCAATTTCATTCTCACTGGGTGTGATTTGGCATAATGCTGCCTAACCTGCACAAATAAATAATTATTTTATAATAATTATATACATAATTATTGGGCCTCAAATCTACATTGCTACATATCTTTACTTTAAAACAACATCTGTATGTGATTAATCCCATGCATGTATACTTGGACATGTAATCCCACTATCCAGTGAGATTTATGTTCTGATAAATTTGTTTAGAATTGTTAAGTATGGTTATTTCAAAGATGGAATTAGCAATATGAAGAGTAATAAAATTCTTAGGTTTTTACATATTACTTACACATTATGTGCATGTTGTCATTCATAATTTACAAAATTTCTATGCCTCATATCTACTCCTGCCATACTAGGGTGAAAGCAACTACTTTTGTAGAGTAGCTACAAAATTAGAAAAACAAAGAATCAGATCTTATATTGGTTCGTATGGGTTGAGATTCTGATCCTAATGGAGCTGGATTAATATTTTTCCTTCATTGTTCAGTCAAATCATTAATTTCCATGGAGGAGGAAATGGACAAATATCAACATGAATTTCCTGCTGTCACATGTCCTTTGATCCTTTTCTTGAATGCATGCTGAAAGACACAATCTGTCCTAAAATCACATTTTGTCTAAAGTAAATGCTGAAATTTTTTGGAAACCAATCAATACTTATCAAACATTCATGTATATAAACCCATAATTGTTTAGATTTTTTAAAATAGTTCATGCTTACTTGAGGAATGACTTTGCTTAAGGTATCTGTGGTTAAATTAAAGTATGAAGAATGCTGCAAAACGAAAGAAATATATGAGTCTCCTACTCATCTTTTAAATGAAGCACTACTTAAATCCCTTCCCTTGATTACCATCATGGAGTGTTGTATGCATAGGAGCAGAAATTTTTATGTTTCTTTCCACATATTTATTTTTCAAATTTATATCCTACCTTTCTTTTGGAACCTTAAGAAGGTCTACATAGTGCTTTCCACTTCCCGCCCCAATAATTCTGTGAAATAGGCTAGGTCAAGAAAGAGGGTCTTAAGACATCCAGCTAGCAGTGAGAATGATGCTTCTTTGTTGAAATGGAATGAGTGATTGGATGGATGAGAAAGGTGAAAACTTGAGTTTGTATTGTGTTGTGTTGCCCCTTTATAAAAGGCATATTGAATCTAGGGAGACCAAATGTACAAAAATTAGGATGAGATTACTGCTTGTTAGTCATCTATTAACTTGGTTTGACATTAAAGTTATTCGGCATGGTGTTAACAAACATAACAGGGAGTTGGAATATAGATTATTGCTTTCCTCTTTGCTGCTGTTCATAGTCCTTCAAGTACTCAAGAAAGGGGCTGCAAAAATCCAAATGACTGCTGTATAGCAAAAAAAAACTTAGTTGCTAAAAATTGACTCTGACATGATGGTACATAATCAAACAATTATCCAACAATGAAGATCTTCAAGTTTGAAAAAAACACCAAGATTTCTTTCTAGAAATAAACATATGAATATGAACAATATGAACACAAGTTTAAATGACAGATATTTGCAGCCTTTATAATATCCATATCAGTTGCTTTGCTTGAGTTAGTGGTTACTTTGACCCCATATATGATCACATGCATTTTTTTCAAGATCACTTAGGACTTTTCAAAAGTTTAGGCTCATTCACAAAATATGTAATACTACTAATAATGCTGTTGATACTATTGACAATTACCTCTTCAGAAAAAGTTATCTTTGACACTCTAATAGTGTAATAAGTTGAAGTAATAGAGTTTAGCAAAGATTCAGAAATTCCACCGAAGAGCATATAGTTGTTCTTTTCTGGAAAAGTGAAGGGAGCAGCCGCAAAGGAAGATTCGGTGCGATTACTTGAAAAATACACAGAAACCTGAAAAAGATATTTATAGAACAAATTTTTACTTATAGAACGAAACAGGTACTCCACGGCCTCTTAATGGCGTGTTAGTCTTATTGATTTCAATGTGCTTAATTTAAAAGTGTACCTCCTTCTCTGAGAAAATGTCCGTGACTGCTCATGCATTTCTTTACCATTCCAGCTACAGGTTTCCCACAAGTGAATGAGGTGATTTTGATTGAAAAATGCAACTCCAAAAATCTAATTCCATTTATGCAGCTACATATTTTTATAATGAACTCACAGGGACCAAAAGGATGGTTGTTTAAAAACTCCATTGCTCCTTAGAGGTAAAGGTTTCCCTTGCCCATATGTGCTAATTGTTTCCTGCCTCTAGGGGGCAGTGCTTATCTCCATTTCAAAGCTGAAAAGCTAGCGCTGTCCGAAGACCACTCCATGGTCATATGACTGGCATGACTAAACACCAAAGGAACACAGAACACTGTAACCTTCCCACCAAAGTGGTCCCTATTTTTCTACTTGCATTTTTACAGGTTTTTGAACTGCTAGGTTGGCAAAAGCTGGGACAAGTAACAGGAGCTCACTCCGTTACGCGGCGCTAGGGATTCAAACCGCTGAACTGCCAATCTATCTGATCAACAAACCCAGCATCTTAGCCAGTGAGCCATCGCATCCCTCCATTGCCCCTTATTGGCCTCCATTTCTGATATTTGAAAGAAATGTTCCCATTTACTTCATTGTATGTTTTCAACTTTATCTCAGACAACTTTGGATCAGAAGTGCAGCACAGAGTACAAGGTGATCCACAGTATTTTGTCAGCATCTAGGACAGGGTCAAAACCTACAGCAGTAATTTAATTTAGAAATTATATATTTTAAAATTTCTTTATACTTTATGCATCAAGTATTACATGTATTATTGGTGGAAAATCGCTTATGTAGTTTCTGCTGAAAAAAATGACCCTTAAGATATTTTGGTATAACCTTAGAGCAGGTGTGTCAAACTCGATTTCACTGAGGGCGGCATCAGGTTGTGTTTGACCTTGGACTCTGGGTGGGGCATCGCCAGGGAGGGCATGGCCAGCTTGGGATCACTCATCAAGGCTCCATTTTTGGCTGCGACGGTCTCCTGGAGCAGCTTTCCTGGGCTCTGATTTTGCTGGTAGAAGGCTCCAGGAGGCCATTGTGGCTGAAAACAGAGCCTGGGCAGACTGGGCTAGGCCTTCCCGAGCTCTGTTTTCACTGGCAGAGGGTTACAAGAGGCCATCGCAGCCAAAAAAGGAGCCCCAGGAGGGCTGCGAGCCATTTTTGGAGGGCTGAGCTCCCAAAAATGGAGGACTGAGCTCCATTTTTGCTGGCAGAGCCACCGCAGGCCGGTCGTTTGCTGTTTATAGGGTGGACTTGAAACAAATAAATTATTTTCTTTGTTTCTTTTCTAATATTTGTACAGTATTATTTTTATCTTGTTCAAAATTTTCAATTAAAATATAAGAAAGACAATATTTGCAAGTGGTGAATGAACAGTTACAATATCTTGTTTGGCTCTGAGTTTTGATTTATTTTACTTTTGACTTTCAGCTTTTTCAAATTTTCTATTCCTATTCTATGCTTTCGCTATAATTACCATTATGCCTCAGGCATAGCTGCGGGTTATGGAGTTTGTAATTACACAGACTAAAATGGTTTAGGAAGGCAGATTTAAGTCCAATTTTAGCTGTGTTTAGTTTTTGTTATTAATTCGTGTCCCTTCCCAATAAAGGAGGTACTTGTATTTATGAAAAAAATCTAAGAATTAAATAAGTAAGCTAAAATAAAATAAATATAAATGAAATGAATGAATGAAATGCAAGAATCAAAATGTTTATCTACATTTCCTAGAAATGGACGTACATTGAATCAGAGAATCTGACAGTTTTTTCAATTTAATAATAACATACAATTATATTTATAAGTTTAATAAATTTATAAAACAAAGAAACAATGCTTTAGGTTTTTGAAGATCTCTGGATGATCCTTAACCCAAAAATATCCTATTAAACTACAATTTCAAACAGTATAACAACCAATAGAATTACCTTAAAATCCAGATCAACATGGGATTTAAAGACTTCAGGAGGTGTAATAAGTGAATACTTTACTTGGATGAGGGGATTAATCTGGAATATACCTGCAATGTTATTGAAAAAGGGACATTGGGATATTGAGATCTCTCAAACTCTCTCTTCCTCAAGATCTCATATACCGAGGTAGCGCAGTGGTTAGGGTGCAGTACTGCAGGCCACTTCAGCTGACTGTTATCTGCAGTTCAGTGGTTCTAATCTCACCGGCTCAAGGTTGACTCAGCCTTCCATCCTTCCGAGGTGGGTGAAATGAGGACCCGGATTGTTGGGGGCGATATGCTGACTCTGTAAACCGCTTAGAGAGGGCTGAAAGCCCTATGAAGCGGTATATAAGTCTAACTGCTATTGCTATTGCTATTGCTACTCAAGATTTCAGATCCCCACCCCCTTTCCACACATCCTGTAAGGTAGGGTAGGGCTATAAACCAATGACCATCTCAATGTCATCAGGAAACCTCACAAACAACATGTCAGCATTCCAAGTATCATGCAGAATTAAATCAGAGTCCAAAGCAAAATGATCCTTAAAGTTCCAATTTAATAAGTCAGACATCTTAGCACATCTGTGGAATCCCAAATCTGAACTTCCTGGGATTCCATCCAGTTGAAAGTTCATGATCTTATCCCAAAACCCATAAATCCATCACATGGTCCAATCTTCTTTGCCCACGCTGGCATCTCCACCCAGCTGCTTCCGGTCAGGTGCAGAGGTGCGGAGACAAAAGATGACCTTGGGCTTTTAGAAAAGAACGACAACAACACATTCCACAATTCTACTCCTTTCTATTCCCCCTTCCCAACTACTACACTAATGAAACAGCATAATGAAATAATAGAGAGTGTGGCAGGCCAAAGATCCTAAAAGGGATATAACTGCAGGCCTGACACAGCAGGAATTTCAAGAATTTTCCTTTCTAAATCCAACAACCTTGCCATTAATCTTACCGATGACTAGCTAATCAAGCGAAGTGTTTTGATATAACTAGTACACAAAACTTGAAGCAGATCAAAATGTTAGGACCATGACAAGTGACTAATTGTTTCTGCTCGTGAGCAATGCCTATTGCCTATTAGGCACAGATAATATTGAAATTAACAGATCTCCTGATAAGACTTGAACTTTAGTTTCAAAGGGAAAAAAAAGGTTTTATTCTTTGTTTATCCTTCCTAGTCCATGTCCTGAATATGAGCAGATTGACCACAGCTATAAGAAACTGCCACAAAATAGTTTGATAAAAGATGCAAGATACTTGAAAGAGATTACAATTCTCTGGCCTGTATTTGCTACTATTCTTGGTTTGTTAGCTATGCCATGGTAGAAAACAGTGTGTCATTTATCCAGCCTACTTTCTGTATTACTGTATTACTTTCTGTAATAACCTAATCAAAATGCAGCTCCCCCAGAAGGAACAGCAACATTCTAAATACATAAATAAAACAATCAATAGTATAAATGAAATAAAACAAACCAAACACTCCCATTTAAGAAAATTTCTCCAGGCTACATCTGACTGTAACACAATACTGTACTTTCACTGCAACAAACCAGAAGTGGGTTCCTACCGGTTCGGACCAGTTCGGCTGAGTAGGTAGTAACTCGGCCAGCCATGCCACCCCCAGAACCGGAACCCACCCCTGCAACAAACCAAATTTGAATTCTGCATTTGGGGTTTCTTTACTCTAAAGTGAAATGGTGACAGGATTTCCCTATAGTGGAAGTACTGGATGCTATAACAGCAATTTGAAAACTAGAGAAATGTAACAAGAAAGAGGGTGAGCAAAGGAACCCTCATGTCATGCAATAGGAAGAAATAGACCCTCTTTTTTGTATTGAAATAAATTGCCAGTAATATTACAGAGATTTTCAGTCAATAGCTGCCTTTCCAACAGTAGTTTTCATGAGGTCTTTCATGTACAAATCAAGAAAAGGTAAAATAGAAATATGAAATTGTTTTTGGAAAGGAAGCCTTCAACTGACAAAAACATATATCCTGTTTCCCTGAAAATAAGACCTCCCCGGACAATAAACCCAATTGGGCTTTTGAGCGCATGCGCTAAAATAAGCCCTTCCCTAAAAATATTACAAAACAGCAGCAGCCATGAGGTGACCACGCTCACTGCCTCCTGCACCTCAAAAATAACAAGACCACCCCGAAAATAAGGCCAGGTGCTTATTTCAGGGGTCAAAAGAAAATAAGACCCTGTCTTATTTTGGGGAAAACATGGTAATTTAAAAAACCCCACTGTGTATGTGGATGACAAATATAATTCCACTTGTGAAAAACTGTAATTTTATATTGAGCACAGAAAGCTGGGCTGTTTTAAGCACACTTCTCTTAACGCAATATCAGTGTAAGTATCACATAAATAGTATTTATCAAAACAAAAAGATCAGAATACCTTTCATTTTCAACTTCACAATTCTTAGATTTTAAAGATTTTGCATATTGCTCAAATGTTGTTAGTTTACAGTACAGTAAGTCCATCAGCAAAATATAGGTAGTTTGTCACAGACTCACCTTTTAGTCCTTTAAGTACTTCAGTTTCCTTTTGGATTCTTAATATAACATTTAGGCAGAGCTGTGAAAATATATATATATACATACATAAGATTTTTGATTTTTGTCAAGCGTAGGAAAGAGTCGACTAAGAAAAAGAACATATTGTTCTTTGTAGGCAAATTTATAACCCACTCAAATTTCCCAAACTTACTTGGCTTTCCAATCTTGTATGTATAACCTTTTCCAAATGTTGAACAAAAGCATTATAAAACCACCTGGAGATTTTAAAAAAAACAGCATGTATGTTAATTCCTTCATAATTAAATTTTAGATAGAAATACGCAGACATCTGCAACAGTTGAATGCTCATTGAAAGTTAACTGCTATGAAGCTTAATTAATTAATTAAAATAATGCCTCATGGCATGCTACTTTTGGGAGAAGTTTTAAAATGATTGGATTCTCCATTTGGTTTCCACATGTGAAACACAATGTGGAAAACTGAGCTATTTATCTGAAGAAGACTGGAATGTTATAAATCCCATTTAATTTGTTGGGGCATAGTTCACAACAGACAGACTTAGGACTGTGTGTAAATAACTGGATGTTTCTAATACATGGAAGCCTTTAATGTACACAATTTTTTAATCTACACATTACAGGTACATATATCTATATATTCATTAGGGTGACCTGAGTGAAACTTATCAGACTTTGATGTTTATCAGGCTTTGTATATAACAGACCAAATTCTGCTACTATTTAAGCTATCTACATAATTTGCAACCTCATACAAACAACAAAATTCCGACAACAATGCACTTTTCAATATATTAAAAATTCATTAAAAACAGATCCCCATTACTGTAGTTCCTTATAATTAAATATCATTAAATAATATATTTCTTGAATTTACCTTCCTTCACTATTAAGCTGGACTTCAATTTTACCAGTGCTCACTTGGCAGTTTTGAATAGACACCAGCAAATCTCCTATATTATTTAGTGCCACAATCATATCAGTTGTAATAGACAGTCCTAAAATGGATATTTCAACTTCTCCCTGATAGTCACTACACAGGGAAAAATAAAAAGACATAGCAAGAGTTAAACTCAATATTTCATTTGGTTTAAAAAGTATATTTATTTTTCAGTTTTTTTAAAATTTCCAATTTAAATACTACCTGGATGAAAGCATCTAATCAAATGCATAGCTTTAATTATTTTCAGTTATCAGGTGACAGAATAAATAGCCTTAAATTTACAAAATTGCACTTACATCAACCAGTTGTTGAAGGTCCAGTGTGTAGTAACTGTCACAGAAATATTTTTAAGTAATAGTCTAATACCATTTTCAGGTATCAGGATCACAGAAGAATTATATACTGAAATAGACATGATTTGAATCCTATAAAGAGAGAAGCTTGACATATCATATTGCAAGATGAAATGAAGCTTAATCTATGTAATGTAAAGAAGGACATGTTAACTCAGAATAAAGTTCTTTGACATGGCTTATAAAACTAAAAGAATAACTGTAAAATAAAATATGCATTTATAGAAAAAAATAATAAATAGCAGCAGTTATACTGAAATAAATGAATATATTTTATACCAAGAAACTGGTATATTGTCACAAAATTCAGAAATTAAAATTAAGATAACACATAAATGGCACAAATAATCAAACTACCTTGATACTGTGTAGTCAACTGTGCCAAAAAAGTATTTCTCAGTGCCAATCTCATCTGGAAATATTCTTGCCTTTAGTTCTTGTTCAAGGAGCTTCATTCCAATTTCTTTTGCTAAAGGAAATACATAATCTTCAGATCCATCATCTGCCAATTTATTTATTATTTACTTGGATTCATAAGCCACCCAACCCAATATTCTTGTGAGCATGTTTGAAGATGGAAAATTAGGGGCAGATTTGTTAGTAATTATTCTAATTCTTCATATTCTGCTTCTTACATACCTTGAAATATTGTCAAGAAAGAAGGTTATTTTGTCAACTGCATGGAAAGGGAAGAGAATTTAATGAGTACTTAAAATTGGAAATGAAGTTCTTACTTCATAAGGAAGATCTTACTTCTATTAATAAATGGAAATGCTTATTGTATTTCATTTTCAGACAGTTAGGAATGGACTTATGTAGGTATGCAATTTAATTTCTACTTTATAGATATGAGATTCCTTAAGCATGTTTACTAACAGCATTTTAGGCAGATGTATGCTGCAGGCTCAAATTACTCAAGTTCTCTGAGATGACCATTGCAATTGCTATGATGCTTTGAGGAAATCCATAGTATTATATAAAAGGTTTGAAGTATATTGAAATATAGTTGCAAAATAAAATAAATCAATTTACCATAATTCAATCCCCTTTGTGTAATTCTTATTCTGACTTCAGGGTTAGCCTCAAGTTGAAAAAGAAACAAACTTAAAAGAATGACAACCCACCAGAATCTCATCTTCCTTATTCACCTTTTGTTGAGTATTACCTGTTAAAATATATTGTAAACTTAGTTTTTTCATAATGCTAATCCTAATTTCATGTTTGTTAAAAGTAAAATTTAAGGCACAATTAGCCAATAACAATTAAATATTTAGATCTAAAATTATTAGGAATATGTTTACATGAGATTTCAAAAATTCCATTATGAGTCTATCATACATCCTTTGCCATATATTTAACAGCTGTAACATTGTCATCTGCATATTTTTAAAATGTCTTCATTGTAAATAGTTTTGTAGAAAAAAAAGTAGAATCCTATAGACATCATATTAATTTCAATGCATAGATGCAGGCTTAGTCCTGAAATAAAAGAGATGCTTTATCATGATTATCCCTGATTTCAACAGGTCTCCTTGAAAGAAATTAAAGTCTGCTTACAACACCCTTAATTTGCAAAGCAAATTAAGATCAGAAAACAAAACCCAGGAGTACATGTAGGGTTAAAATCAAGGTACAGGATAATTGTAGTAATCTTTGAAAAGAAAGACCTTACCTTTAAAGACTCCCAGTATTCTAAATGTCAGAAGCAATTTACGGAGCAATTTTTTTCTGAGCACGATACTGCAAGGAGAACTGAGAGAACTGTACATCCTACAAGCAGAAGCAAACACTTCATTCATTTTTTAAAAACAATGTTGGCCTGATTACTTTTGTTTGTATATGTGGTTTCATTGTTTGTGGTCCCGGATGCACAATTCAGCATCCTGAAACGGTTAGTCAGAAATGAGGACATGCCAGCTAACTGAACTGAGACTCTGTCCATAGCAGCTACTCAGAAATGCTGAAGTTTAAAAACTTTAAGAAGCTGTGTTTCACCTCCAATGTTTACTATCCTCAAAGGCCTTCATGGCTTGGCACCAGGTTATTTCTGTTACATGTATTTTATTTAATTTTTAATTCAGCCAGCGAAAGTTACATTTTAAAAAATATTTTTATCGCAGGTTAAAAAGAATACAAATGAAGAGAAATGTAAAAAAATTTAAAAAAGAAACAATGAAAATTGCAAAGAAAACAGGTCAAGGGAAAAGGGAGGAAAAGTATATAAAATGAAACAATTTTTAAAAAGAAATTACATTCCCTTTCATCAAGACAACATTTTCAGTAACTTAATATCCTTCTCTAATACACTATACTGCCAAAAGTATTTGCTCACCCATCCACATAATCAGACTCAGTTCTGAGCGAATACTTTTGGCAATATAGTGTATTTCAACCAAAAACCTCTTTATCCCATATACCTCAGTTTCTACCTACTAGCATAAAACCTCATCATTCAGCAAGTCTGTTAGAAGCTGCCAGATAGAACACATCATAATTTTTAATATTTAATCCCTTCAAATGATGTCCTACAAATTAATTTATCAATTTCTCTTCATCTCCTTTCAACTTCACTTTCTCAACCAAAGTTAGAATGTATATGATTATTTTTTTAAAGCAGCTTAATGGTTTTCTTCCTGGATTAAAATTGAACGTAAGACTTTATGGAAAGAAGAGAATTTCTGATCCATTTTTAGAGAAAGTGATAGAGAACCATGTTTTTATAGAAAATATTGCATTAGAACTGTGATGGCGAACCTATGGCACATGTGCTACAGGTAACAGGTGGAGCCATTTGTTAGGGCACGCGATGTGATGCCCTGTCAACTGGCCAGCCCGCATGGGGGCACTGGCCAGCTGACTTCAGCTTTCTTTTGAGGCCGTTTTTTGCCCTCCAGTGGCTTCCCCGAAGCCTCCAAAGCACGAAAAATCAGCCCTATGGGCAAACTGGAAGTTCAGGAATGGAGCGAGAATTTTGTGTACTCTTGCCCCTTCACTCAAACTGCAAGCTTCTATCTCTACATGACTATATGACTAGCTTCTAAATATATATGGTTCTCCAGTTTCTGAATGATAGTTAGAAGGGAATCAAGGCAAATGAATGTGTGTCTACTTCTGTGTAATTACCATTGGGACTTCTCCCACGTAAGTTTGATTGCCAATTAAGCCAGCTTGGAGTCTTTCTAGATTTTTTTTTTGCTAACATCAGAATAAAATAAAAAGTGTGCCAACTCACAAAGATATTTTAATGATCAGCAGCAAAATGCTACATGTTCAGTGCCAAGTCTGTCTGATGGAAAAGACAAATATCCCTAGGGTTTCACCTGTATTCAATTCTCTTTTAGAATGGCAAAGGAACATTGCAGGAGACTATTCCAGCCCCTAATACCCAAGATGGATGCTCATTTAATCATTTTCACTGGGAAAGAAAAAATATTGTCCAATATGATATTGAACTGTATGGTAATGAACTGAAAGTGCAGTAAAATCTAGGATGTTGTATAGGTACAAATACAAATGTTCATTTAAGATTGTTTGATAGGCAAACAATTTATAGGCCTAGTAGTACCTTTGATAAATTGTAATTAAGTAATAAAATGAATCCAAGAACTATGCTATTAACTTAATAGAGGTATGTTAATCATGATTTATGTTACATGTTTTCAGATATTCAGAAGTTCACTGTTTTGCAACTGAACAATAACTCCATAAACATGTCAGTGATTCACACATTGCACTGTTACAAGTAGTTAAACATGGTTTATTGAATAAGCTGTAAATGTGAGATAAGATACAAACCATGGTTTAAAATCATAATTATAATGCTTCACATAATTAATAATAGCACATACGGTAATTTTTCTGGACTAAGGGCCATAGTTGGCCTTTAAATGGTATCTTGGCTCACTTCAGAAAAGTCATAGACAGGGCTAGAAGCAAAACTAAATTTGATTTTATTTACAGTTAAATTTAACATTAACACGATTCCTACTAAAACAAAGACTATATGATGAGGTAATACAAGAAATGATTCCAGTCAATTTTACCATAAATGGGGCATTTGATTGAATAACTAGCATCAAGCCATTCTGTGGTAGTTACGGTTTCTAGTATTTATCCAGTCAATGGAATTTATAAATCATATTTTAAAACTTAGTTTAATGTACAAGCAATTATGGCTTCTTTTAACAAACCATAATGAAAAAAATTATGCTTGGCACAATATATAAACCCATTCCCATTTAATATAAAATAAATGTATATATTTCCATGTGTGTATGTGTGTGAATGTATGTATATAAAGTGTTGGTGTGTAGCATATGCCAACCTATCTGGGCTTGGAAGCCAAGAAGCTCAGACCTGTTAGACCTAGTAAGTATATGGATGGGAGACCACCAGAAACCCCCCCCCCCCAAATTGTGAAGTGGAAAAAGTAACTGGAGATAAAACCACTTTCATATTGCTCCCATTACAGTCATCTAGAAGTGTCCACAAAGGTACCAGCAACTGAGATTATTTGAACGAGATTCTTCCTTTTTTAACAACATGAATCGTTCCATAATAGAGCTGCCATGTTGTAATCCTGTTGTAAAGCAAGACCCTGCCGTCATAAATCACCAACCCCCCCCCCCCTCCACATCCTGTTTTGTGCAGCCTGATGACATCCCATAACCAGATGCTGTGGACAAGGATGGCTCGACCCCCAGGATAAGGAATCCTCTTTTAGTCTATGGAGATTCTCAGTCATCCAGGTCATGGCTGTCCCAAAGGTGCTTTTTCAAGAGGCAACTGGACTTTCTAGTTTTTTTCCTTAAAGACATTTCACTTCTCAACCAAGAAGCTTTTTCAGCTCTGAAGAAATTAAAGAATCTTCTTGGATGAGAAGTGAAATGTCTTCAAGGGGAAAAAAACCAGAAACTCCAGTTGCCTCTTGAAAAAGCACCCATGGGAATCCTCTTTAGATCAGGGGTCTCCAACTTCGCCAACTTTAAGACAAGTGGACTTCAAGTCCTAGAATTCCCCCAGCCAGGTGGGGGAATTCTGGGAGTTGAAGTTCGCCAGGCTTAAAGTTGCCAAAGTTGGCGACCCCTGCTTTAGATCAGGGGTCTCCAACCTTGGCCACTTGAAGACTTGTGGACTTCAACTCCCAGAATTCCTCAGCCCGGCTTTAGATGACAGCCCTTGGCTATCAGAGAAGCGCCAGACGAGAAGAAGGCCGATGTCATCAACTTCGGTAGAGAGCAGGTATGATAAGGCGAGCGCCGAATTATCATCGCGCAGCACCGTCTGTTTCTGCCTTCCTTCGGTGAGGGGCGGGGGAGTGGTTGCGTGGAACGACGCAGGCGCCGAGAGGGGAGGGTTCAAGCCGAAGAACGGAACTACGTCATCGCAAGGTCGCCGGGGTCAAGGAGGCGGTTCCTCGGCAGCCCAAACCCACAACAAACAACGGCGGCGGCGTCTTCGCTTGCGGCCTCCTGTGCCGCCACCTTCGCGAAGGGGCCTCTGGGGCGCGCGGGGCGGGGAGGAGGGGGCCAGGGAGCTTAGGCGGCGCGAGCGTAGTTCGCCGCCATGAAGCTCCGCGTACGGCTGCAGAGGCAGACGGCTCCGTTGGAGTTGGCGGAGGCGGAGCCACGGCTGAGGGATCTGCGTGCGCACCTTGGCCAAACCCTCCTGCCCGCTTGGGGTTACAGGTATCGGCGAGCGGAGCTGCCTGGCAATGAGTGTGAGGGGGGGTGGTCGACGAGAGTGATGGGAAGCCGGGCTTTCCCTTTTTTAGGAAATGGAAACGGTTTCCATTTGTAGGAGAGCCCAGAGGAATGGCCCAGAGTCGGAGAAGACTCGTGGAAGACAATACATGTTTTATACTTTTATTTATTTATTTCCTCAAGCATGTATTAGATAACATATATAAGTCTAAACGATGATTTGAATACATGAAATGGATACGAATAAAAGGGAACTTTAGGACAGGGACGGTAGGCTTGGAGGTCATCAAAACGCTTCAATTCGATAGTGACAGTGAATGGAACAGACGAATAAATAATTTGGGGATCCAAAGGATCTGCCTGCCTGCCTACCTGCCTATATATTTTGGCCTGGCACAAAATAGGAATGAGGGAAATATTAAGAGGAGGATTTCCCTCGTGACTAAAACTACATGTTAACTTGATATCCTAACAAGATTGGTTCCCAAGATGGATTGCTTTAAGTTAAAAACTTAACTGTCAGATTGGCAACTAGCGGGGAGTTGGGGAAAGCATCTCAAGGAACGGGATGGTTTTACCCACTTTCTGTATTGCTGCCGAGAAAGTTACATGGATGTATTTAGGGAGTTAGCCAGAAGTTAGGCATGGCTTATAGGAGGCTTTATTGTTACAGTGTAGAATCAGATTTTAGGATTTTTGGCTTAATGATGGGGCTTGCAGTATTGTTGGCATTTGTAGCATTATAAATTACGTGGAATGTATGTGGAGTCAGTCCCATCCTTCACACACAATTTTTGTGCAGAGGAAAACATGACAGTTTTCTTAAAAAAAAAAAAGCTTATGCATTTCAGGCTAGAAATAGCTTGGTCAATGTTTCAATGCATTGACCAAAGCAAAACAAAAATAAATATTTACATACCAGCAATGTTCAGAATCTTGCTTTCTGAAAAAGTGGAGAACATATCACCTGAATAGTGTCTTCAGTGATTATATTTCCCAATCTTTAGTCATTTTTTTAATGTTGAAGTCTTTTGAATTTTTGGTAAAACAGTTTTGCAAGACATATTGTCTAAGCAGTGTAGCAAGTTAGACTAGAACTGATTCATTTTCTTCCTCCCTCCACCTAATGCCAAGTCGTCATCTTTCAGGTTTGCCTAATTTTCAGAATTGTACATCTGTACCTAGTTTATTGGAAAAAAAACCACGTTTTTGCAAGTATCGTGGGGAATCTGCACAGGTTTTGATCTAGTTACTGAATATCTATTCCTTTCTGTAGAGCAGATTTAATTTCAAAACTTATATAGCAAACCTTTTAATTCATGTGGCTTGATGGATATTTTAGAAATGTTTTCATTGAATGATGGATTCCTGGATTCCTAACTTTTCAAATAAACTAATGTGTAGAGTAATTGGAGAATTAAGTAACTGAGTCAATATACTAAGAAACACATTTTATTTTCCCAAGTAAACTGTACAGAGATGAGATTGTATTTTAGTGAACTAGTTGATCTATAATCCTGAATCCAGTCTTACTAGTCATAGGTATATTCATGAAGGTATTAAGATTATGTTGTGATGGTTAGAATCAGACTTTTTCTGTCCTGTTCATGAGAGATATACTGTAAGAAAGATGATAGTATTTTTCTTTTGAAACTGAAAGTCAAAGTAAGATTACATGTTCAGTTTCATTTATGGGCTACAGTTACAATAGAAACTGATAGTTATTTCATGGAAATTAATGTGATTTATTAAAGTGTTAGTAGTACACATACCTCTAATTACTTGTCACAATGGCTTATTTTATTCAGTTGAATTCTGGATATCCTCTCTAGAAGACTGAGTGGCTTACAAACACACACACATATCCCACAAAAATAACTTGAACCATAACATCAAATAGTACAAAAACAATATGATAGGGGTTCAGCCAATAAATTACCTACATTAATCCCAGGCCTGGGAATAGAGCCAGGTATTAAGCGTTTTCTGGAATCCCAGAAAAATGAATGCTAGAGTTTCATAGCTGAGACTTATAGTGGTAGGGTTTGGTATGCTAGAGATTTGGGATTGATTTTCCTTGAGTTTACAGTGAAAAAAGTAATTATTTTAAAAATTAAACATTGCTGTTTTCCTCAAACGTCCTGTAAAATAATAGTCACTGAAAAAAATATGTATAAAAACTGATTTTGTGATTGTTGAATATTAAAATATCTCTTGTGTTCAAAAGTGAGTTGCAAATGTTGTAAGGTGAAATGCACCATTTAGGTTTTATGGAGATGGACATTGTGTTTGATTGTGAAAGATTTCCCTTGGTACCTATTAATTTTCTTTTTAAAAAATTACATGCAAAACGTAAAATAATACTTTTGAAAGGCAAATCATAAGTTAGATACTATTTAGCTACTGCAATGCAGGCAAATTCAAGAGCTTTGATAATATTTTTTATTTGGTAAGACTGAAAGCATTCTTTTAGAAATGTGGCCTTCCTCTTTCGCATTCTGCTACTAATAATTTAAATGCTAATACTACAAATACTACTTTTAAATATGTATTAGACTTACATTTCTAAAAAAAGTAACATGTATAATAAAGGCAGGTGAAAATGAATTAGTTTGAGAATTGTTTTGGTTTTAGTGGTTATTCTTATTGGTTGCATTATAGTAAATTGTGGAATTAGGTAATTAAGGATCTCTTTTAGTTTGCAGTTGTGTGTTTCACAATACAAAATGCGTGCTTAATGTTGTTTCCCTGCAGTTCTGACATCAAGTTTGCGATAACATTGAACAACAAAGACTCCCTTACTGGAGATGAGGAAACCCTAGCATCATTTGGGATTGTTTCAGGAGACTTGATTTGTTTGATATTGGAAGATACTGAGACAGAATTAAGAGTATTTCCAGCTCACACTTCATCTCTGCAACCACAACAGAATAATCATGAACCATCCACTTCAGCCATTTGTCACAATCAATTAAAAATTCAAGATAGCGAAAGACACAATGTAGATGTACCAGACCATACAGTTCAAGATGATATTCAGATGAATATAGACCATATGGTAAGTCCATTACAAGTGTAGATGTCTTAAGTGAGCCACGGTGGTGCAGAGATTAGAGTGCAGTACTGCAGGCTACCTTTGCTGCCTGTAATTTGGCAGTTCAAATCTCACTAGGTTCAAGATTGACTCAGCCTTCCATCCTTCCAAGGTGGGTAAAATGAGGACCCAGATTGTTGGGAGCAATATGCTGACTCTGTAAACCGCTTAGAAAGGGCTGTAAAGCACTATGAAGCGGTATAAAAGTCTAAGTGCTATTGCTATTATGCCTAGTAGGGAAAATATTGAGTAGGGAAAATACTGAGATACTGCTTTCATTAATTTTAGAGGAACCAGTTTTTTTCACAGAAACCCTTTGCTCTTATCATTTTAAATATAATTTTAATATAATTTTAATGCTCTCTTGTTTCTGCTGCTATCCTTTCAAGGAAGAATCCAGCCAAGCATTTGCTTCAGAAGCTGTATCTGATGACTTTGACTTCCAAGAAGCTTCAGGTTCTTATCCTTCAGAGCCAATGCTTTGCTCTGAAGCTACGGATGGACAAGTACCACACTCGCTTCAGACCCTATACCATTCTGCAGAATGTACCAGTGCCAATGATGCCTTGATAGTTTTGATCCATCTTATTATGATGGAGACAGGATATATACCTCAAGTAAGCGAATTTTTACAAAGGATGTCTGAATGTGAATACTATGCATCCCATCAGATTTGGTTGATTTTCATTTCTCATAATTTCTCATAATTTTCATCATTGACATAGATCTTAGGTCAGTAATAAGATAATGTTGGTTTCTAGTAAGTCATGATTAGCTGATAACACATACTATTGCTCATGAATATATTGGTTGTCACAATCCAGAATATTATGGCCACACATTGTTCTGCATTAGTCGTAATTTGTACTGCATACCCATTGAGCACAACACATTATCTAGTGAAAGAAATGTGAAAACCAGAATTGCATATAGTATTCTAGGTGTTGCTTTACAACATAAATTTGTATTGTGAATGTTGAATATTAAAATAAATGCAGAATTCCAATTAAAGAAACATATCTGATTGTCCCTTTTTAATGAGCTTTAGCATGGAAGCTATTTAGGGTTAGGGTTAGCCCATGGAAGATGAATGAAATAATAGAATATAGATTTCTCCTTTCTAATATGTAGAGTGTATCACATTAAAAATAATTAGACTAGTTAGAACTGGGATAGTGAGTATGAGTTATCAAAGATTTATCAAACTTCCCAGCGCAGCAATGTATGCAGAATTAAGTTCTGAATTTGATATTTTAATCTCGGTACTTTTTTTGGCAAATATTTGTGGCTTTGAGTTTGATTCATAACATTTCAATTTAGCCTCTTCATTATCAACAGCATAATTTTAGATGATGATCTTAATGAAAACTAGTTATCAAATTGCATAAATATATAATTAACAATAAGGTGTAAAGCTCTGCCAATGATTGGGACTGCTTTCCGCTGGGCTGGGCTGCAAACAATGCACACCTGACCTGTGAAAGCTCTCGAAGGAGGTGGACATGGACTCTTGATCAAAAGAAAGTGACTTCTAGCCTGTTAACATTACAGAGGTTGGATGAAGAGGCACACAAGCAGGAACTTTTATTTCAGGATGAATGGGGCCTCATTGGTACTCGAGGGCCACTTTTGTAATGGCTTTATTAACTTGATAACAATAAATCTCCTGATTAGAATTGTGGTTCTCGGTAAGGCTTTCTTGTAATTTCTTGCCTGACTGACTGAGAAAGATTTGACAATGACTGTTTACATGCTTTAGTTGCACTGTTGCCCTAATCAATATTCCCCTCCCTATGATTTTAGTAGTGCCATTGGAAACACACAACAAATCTGTAGTCAAGTTTTAGTTGCCTTGTTAAATTCCTCTTTTATTATTTATAGGGAACACAGTCAAAGGCAACAAGAATGCCTGACAAATGGCGGAACAGAGGTGTTTATAAGCTACAGTATGCCCATCCCCTCTGTGAAAATGGCATTGCTGCCCTTACTTGTGTGCCTCTGGGAGATCTTATTGTTATCAATGGTAGGTATATTCTGATATTTATTTGTTATTCTTTGTCTTCCATGCTATGTAACTGCTAACAAACTTAAAAGACATAAGAATCAGTTGACTCTTACATCATACGTGATGTCAGCTTTTAGGCGTTACTAAATATGTCAAAATGCGTTGAGAAGTGCTATGAAGTGAGATAAATTAGCCTTTTGAACTATATTAAAAAAGAAATGGTAGTTTTTAATATTTTGCAACTTGACTGTCATGTCCATCTCTGAAGAATCAGCAATAAAAATGTAAACTTGGACACATAAACTCTAGAAAAAAGCTTTCTTAGCTGATTTTGCAAAGGTTTCAATACAACTTTTGCCAAGATTGATGTTTTCCTTCTTCCAATGTTTCAACTGCCTATCATCTTTGTCTTGGAAGAAATGTGATATTTATTATCTCCAGACTGAACATTTTTAACCAGATGTGCATGGAATTTACATTGGTTATCAGTCACCCTAATCATCTTCCTCCAACCCTTTTGTTGACTTCCCAGCACATCCTCCCTGTTTCACAAATCTCGCCACCAGCTCTCCTTGCAGTCCTTCTCCATCCGTGGCTGATTGATTCATGTCCATGCCCACTGTCTTCCAAATCTCTCTTCCTGATGCTCTGCATCAAATTGGCTCCAGCTCTTCCTCTGAGCAGCAAATTGAGATCTGATAGTGGCCATTCTATGTTCCTGCTTCATTTCCAACCAGCTCTTCAGTCTTTCATCAATTCTCCTACTCTCGGTGCTCATTTAAAACACTTATAAAATATTCATTTAAATGAGACAATGGTAAAGTAATAATAACTAGATAACTCTATGGCTCAATGAACCTTTGCTCCAGAGATATTTCCAAAGATAAATAGAAAGAGAAATAGAATGACATCTGGCAGGCAAAAAAGCTATGGGGATGGGAACGGCTTCCTACTTATTGTTGTCTTGCCCATTGGTGTTTCTTGTGGAAAGCTGATAGGGAGTGTTGTAATTGACAATCATGTGTCTAGCTGACTGCGGCAGAACTGAACTGCCCACAATTTAGGCAAATTTCAATTGCATGAGAGTTATGGGTTTGATTTGTTAGCCCATTTAAGGGTATGTTGATTGAAAAAATAGTGCCCTGTGATGCATGTTTTGTAGGTTTGAAGGTTGAAGGTTACAAGTAATCAGTCATGAAGCCTTTAGTAGTATATTTAAACTGATTTGCTTAAAAAGAAGCACTAGGCTGTAAACAGATAACGAGATACAGTATCAAAAGAGATAGAACAGTAGGCAGTCCCATCTTAGATGCTGTTTAAGGTATCAGAAAAGTCCCTTTCGAAGGAAGTGAGGGAGACTTTCCATGAGCACAGAAAAAATTGAACTATTCATTTTGTAACACATTACACTTGATAATCCAAGCTAGTTAGATTCCTTCATATATCCTGGAATATTATGCCACACAGGCTCCAATGGGAAAGAAGGGTGTTGTCTGTTGTATTTTTTATTGTGTTTCTCATAGCACGCACTGCTATTGGCTAAATTTATTCTGTTGAGTTTCCCCAGGAAGTTCAGAATCATCAGTAATGTTTTTGTTAAGTTCTTTTAGTGTCTTTTTTTATTTTTTAGCAATGCTGAAGATTGACATTGACATCAAAAGTGTGAAGAGACTACAGCTTCTGCCAGCAACATTTATCTGCTTTGAACACTCAGGTATCTGAATCTGAATTTTGAACAGCAAGAAGCTAATAGATGAGTAATGCCACAGTAATTGTAATTGTTAACTGAGCAAATTAGAAGATGAAGCTGAGTGCAGTAGATGGGAGGCATTTTTAAGTTGCATCATTGAATATTTAAAACTTATTCAAATAACTACAAAGACCTCATGATCTCCTATCAGGCTTTGAGTTTGTTAGTAAAATATTTTATGAAAACAAAACATTCCAAGCAATGTAAAAATATATTGCAAGAGACATATTTTCTCTTAGGGCTGTAGAAAATACTTATACATTAGAGACCTGTGATGGCGAACCTACATCACGCGTGCCAGAGATGGCACTCAGAGCCTCTCTGCACGCATGTGTGCGCCGGCCACCTGGTCAGTGCCAAAAAGATTTGTCATCATTGATCTAGACAATTGTGGTGGGTCTAGAAAATCTGCTACAGGTGAAAAAAAGTGTGTGGCTGACAAAAATATTATGATACATTCCCCTCCCCCCCCAAACATAAAAACATATTTATTCTAATGTTTCAAGAAACCCATGGTAAATCTGGAGAATTTGATACCAATTTAAAATAAACAGCTTTTTTAAAAGATAATTTAAAATACATGTGGGAAATTAACAAGCAAATACAGATTGACAGATTAGTTGTGTTGACACACACACAAACACAATTTATCAAGAAGACTTTACTTTTATTTGCTTTTATTTTCAATTCTGGTTTATTCTCCTTCTTGGCCACAGCAGAAGGAGATACTGATGCTTGAGTTGGAAGCTTTATGCCAATCCTTTCGATTTGTGCAACTAATCTAAGTTAGAGCTTTATCCAAACTTGTCCAAATGTGTTTTCTTTCATTTCTGCACAATAACCTGTAGGAAAATGTTGTGTCCAGGGGGAGGTTTTGAGCTAGATTCTAATACAGGCTTCACAAGAGGCAACCTTCCACTTTCAACCTTTCACCATTTACATTTCTAAGGCTGTATCTGTAAAAAAAACGTTTACACAATCTTTTCTTTGTAAACCACTTGCTTGTTTATGCAATATTAAGCTAATGGTGTAATGGCAGATAATGCCTCACTAGGGGGACCCATTGTGTTCAAAATTCTAATAGCATTCATAAAGGGGACAACAATAGTTTCCCAGCTCAAAGTGAAATAATGAAACAGCCATAGATGCTTATTATTGACAGTCGATATAATGCAGTTTCTTATCTTCTGCCTCATTAAAAACTTTAAAATAAACTTTCCATAGATTCTCTTTTGTGCTGTTTAACCATGCTAATAGGTCCACCAAATTCATCAGCCCATGCAGGCTTTGCTATTTGTTGTAAATCAAATTATTACAGCATATTCCAGTCTGAATGATAGAACCAGCTGTTTTCCATTTTACTGCTTGGTGATTTATTCTTGGAGACAAATAATTAGAATAGAATATACTGAGCAGATGATACTTATTTTTATTTTTTCCTAAAGGAAATGTTGCAGGTGTGTATAAGGACCTGCAGAAGCTCTCTTGTCTCTTTAAAGATCGACTGGTATACCCTCTTCTGGCTGCTACTCGGCAAGGTAAGCACATCATGGAAGGAGTCTTATAAATCTTATTGTAGAATATTTATTATGGAACAGGTAAAACCACCGAGAATGATGAGTGAAGTATGTTTGTAGCCCAACGTGCTTAGCATAAGACATGGACACACACACAACTGAACTCATTTAGCAAGAATGCTTTGAGAGTATAATAGTAAAAAAATTTCAGTATGATTCTGGATTCCCTTTACTTATTAAATGTGATCATGTTTGGTTCAAACTGTGTTAAGAGTTGAGATGACTCTCTATACATTGAGCTCTCTGCTGCTGACTAAACTAGTGTTTCTCAACCTCAGCAAGTAAGATGTGTTGGTTTCAACTCCCAGAAACTGAACTTGGGCAATACTGGGAACTGAAGTACAGATATCTTAAAAGTTGCCAAGTTTGAAAAATAGTGGTCTAGACCAGGGGTGTCAAACTCAAGGCCTGCAGGGCTGGCCTGGAAATAGCAAAGGACATGCCCGTGTTGCTTCCAGCTGGGTGGGGGGAGGGACAGGACGGACACCACCCTTCCGGCAAAAATGGGATGCCGGCGAAATGGGGCATGGGGAGGCTGCATGTGGCCCACCCTTGTGTCCCATTTTCACCTTGGATGGCTTCCAGAATTCTGCCTGCCAAAACAGGGCATGGGGGGAGCGTGCACTACTGGTCAAAATGGGGCACGGGGGGCTGTGCGTGCCACCGTGCCCCATTTTGGCTGGCAGAATGCTGCAGGCCATCCAGGCTGAAAACGGGGTGCATGGGGGCCATTCATGTCCCCTATGTCCGGTTTTGGCTGGCAGCATGCTGGCGCCCTGCACTATGTTTTGGCTGGCAGAGTGCTGCAGGAGGCATCCGTCGCATCCCTCTCCTCCCCCCGCCCTGCCTGTGGATGATGATTACAATGCTGATCTGGCCCTCGAAGAAATCCAATTTGAGACCCCTGGTGTAGACCCTCAAGGGTACAGCCTGAAGTTCATTTGTGCAAACAAATTTGCTACTCTCTGTGACGCTCTGATGCCAAGTAACCAGAATGGATCTCAACTCAGAAAGATTCTGTCTCCACCACTAGATGGCTACTCAGTTTCTAAGTCATAATTCTTTTGCTATTTATAAATTAGACACTTCCTTCTGCTTCTCATCCTATCATGGCTGCAGCTGTGACTTGCAAGTTGAACAAGTACCAAATTCTAATTTGAGAAATGTTATAAAATAGATTAAAATCTGTAAGTGCCTTTTGAAACAATTTCTGTTTCACTTAACAGGCAACATTCTATTGTAGTTGAGCCAGAAAGAGGCTATTTCCTATGTGGCTTGACAACATAGTAAAGCAATAATATATTAACTTTGATCTGAATAGGGGTGTTTTTTGTTTCTTTTCTTTTCTTTTTGATTAGGCTGAAGAAAAACTGGATGATATTGCATACTGATCTCATTATGTAGCTGCCAAAGGATTTTGGCTCTAATCAGGAGAGTGAAACCTTTCATTGTGGAAAGTCTAATGTGACTTCTCCCTAAATAAGTGCCTTCTAAATCTGTTAGGGAGGGTGCTTTAGAGTTTTATTTCAGGGACTATTGACAATTTGGTTAGTGGCCATCATACCTCTGGTAACATTGTCTTTTTAGTCCCACTTAGTCATATGTTTCGATAGAAATACAGTGATGCTTAAAATTAATGAACTCTTTTGAAGTTTCAGTATTTCTGTATAATTTTTCTGATGCGATCTGTTTCCAATAGAAGTCCTAAAAGTAGGTAAAGAGAACCCAGTTAAACGAGCTTAGTATTATGTCATTTTTGATGTCTTTGATAAATGCATGATTAAATTCAAAGCATTTGCATAAAAATAGGCTTTTTCTTTAGCTAAATCTTACCAATATGCTTTGTTTCATGCAGTATGTAATTATAATTATGAAATGGATAAGAAAACTGTTGGAATGTTGTAATAATGTTGTTCTTCCCCTTCTCCTTTTAGCATTGAATCTACCTGATGTGTTTGGCCTGGTGGTTCTTCCATTGGAGCTGAAACTCCGAATCTTCAGGCTCTTGGACTTTCGCTCATTAATTTCTTTGTCTGCTGTTTGTCATGATCTTTATGCTGCTTCAAATGACCAGTTATTGTGGAGGTTCATATACTTGCGAGATTTCAGAGGTAATTGTTCATAAAACTTTTTTTCTAATGGTATGACGCTGAATGAGAGGCTTGTTGACAGCTTTACAAGTTAATTTGCCAGGGTTCTTTGTAAGGAATTATACGTCTATGAAGCTGTTTGAACATTGTGTCCAATAAATGGTTATTGTCTTGGGGCAGTCATGCAATCAATGCAAGTTACCTAATGTGTTGTCTACATCGTTATAGAATTACTGTAGCAAGCTGATTTGTATCTTACATGTTTATGCAGATCCGGTTGCCAGATCTCGAGACACAGATTGGAAAGAAGTAAGTGGATGTCATGATATGTTTTTTTGGTTTTGCTTTGCTTTTTTTTAAAGAATATGTGCAGTTAGAATAACCAAGTTACACTCTCAGCTAACTGAAACCTCCAGTTATCATAGGAAGCAAACGCTACTTTAAAGATCTCAGCTGAAAGAGCAGATGAACATTATTATTCAAATGGATGCCAGCCTGCACCGCTTCTTTCAAGCTGTTGGATTCTGGTCTGAACTCTCATATCGACTGAAAAATTGCATGAAATAAAAAAACTATGAAGCTGCAGAAGGCATGGAGATAGTTGTGATAATAAATTTGGTTCATATATTCTAAATATCTATGCCTGTACTAGAAAACTTTTGTAACAACGAATGCTATGAAATGTCAAGCTAAATTTTATTTTCCCCCTTTCTACAGCTGTACAAGAAAAAATTGAAGCAGAAGAAAGACGCGCTGAAGTGGAGACACACAATGTTTCTGCCCCCTCCTCCCCTCCCTGTGCCATTTCACCCCAGTCCATTGTATCCGAATCCTTTTTGTCCTAATCCACTTTATCCCCCCAATATCATTGGTGGTGAATTTGATGAGAGGTTAGCAGTCCCTTCCATTGGTGATCCAATAAGCTCCCTCTTTCCTGGCCCCGCTGAGCTTCCAAATCAGTATCTTCCTATTGCCCCACACTTAGATCCATTCTCCACTTTACCATATTTCGATCCTTTTGTGTCATTTCCAGAACCCAATCCAACTCTCCCAGGAAGAGCCAATCGGAGCCGCCCAATTGATAGTCGCCGTGCATTCATATGAGAACTCTTTCAGCCTTATTGATAAACCTCTCTTTGTGGGCTTACTTTAAAATTGTACAGCTTCAGAGCTATGATGTCTACTGTTTTAAAGTTATGACGATGCATAAGTACTATAGTGTATTGATTCCATAGACTTGGGCCCAACAGTTCAATGCAAACAATTTTTCCTGCCTCCCTTGAAAACGCCGATACCTTTTGCAAGAATATTGAGGGACACTATTCTTTTCATTTACAGTGGCAGGCTCCCTAGAAAGTAAAAGGAGGTTTGCTTTTGTTGCATCAGATAAAAAGCACTTTAAAATATAAGATTCTAAGTTGGTCTGGGTTGTTTTCATTTTTAGATCTGTTATTTAAATATTTGTGCTATGTTCTTTTCTCCCAGTAATTAGTCTGACTCAGTGTTTTTTCCATGAAAAGATTTTCTGTTCTATGCAATATCTGGCACTTGGAAGGCTGCAAAAATCACCTGATTTGATTGTTCTTCGGACACTTTATGTATTTTCTTTATTACTTGAAAAGCAATGTTGGTATTGGGGATTTCAAAGCACAAAGAATATTGAGTTTAAATGATTTTTTTTTACATATGAGAGAATAAGACATTGAACTATTCACCTTACAAATAGTTGAATAATAACATGCTACACAGTATAACCCAGAAGATGAGAAATGGTGAATGTCAGAAGACCTGGCAAAAAGTTGCTGCCTTTCTATTTCAATTTTTTTTCTAGTAAATATCAACAGAAAGTACCCCAAGTACTTTATGAAATAAAATGACAGGGCCATCTGTACATTTAAAGAATCGTGTAATTAATGGGACTAATGAGCATGATTATTGTTTTTAACATTTTTCAGCCAACTAAATTGGGTAAACATTCCTAGTTATTTTTAAATGTATAATTACAAGATGTGCAATTCTTAGAGATAAATAGACATAACTGAGTCTAGTTGATCAGTGGATAAAGAAATATAAGTCTTATTAGAAGGTGATCTTCTAAGGTTGAGCATAAATAATCGATGACTGTCTATTGATGGCTGCTCAAGGGAAAATGTATTATCTTTGCTATTCCTCCGAATTTTTCTCTGTATAGTATTTTCAGCCTTATTAACAAAACAAAAATGATCACTTAAGTGCACTGATTTGATGTGTCAGTTTTGTCTCATTCTAAATTTCAACTTGATGAAATTTAAATTTAAATTAGTTTTACATTAATGAACTCACATATTAAGCCTAAATTAAAGATGTGGTTGTACTATATTTAGAATATATAGTACTTTATAGGTGGAGTATTATAAAGATGTGTTTATTTACTATCACAGTATTTGTGACCACTGATTATTTGTTCTAACTTTCAGGAAATGTCTTAGTTCTCTCCTTGATTAGTTTCCATCCATTGCTTCTTGTCCTACCTTCAGGTGCTTTGGAGAATAAATTAACCCCCTGTTCTTTGTGGCAGCCCCTTAGGTATTAGAACACTGCTATCATGTCACCAACAGACCAACAGTTAATACTTAAGTGCTAGTTTATAATACAGTAAAGTGCTGTAATCAACCTTGTTAGAACTCAAACATGCATAAATCAGTTCTAAAATTGCTTGAGTCTTAACAACACAATTTTGCTTTGCTACTAAACAATTGGTTCTTTGTAATTGTATTTCTAATACTTGCACTGTGGTGGCATTTTTCCACTCGGGATGCATACTGCTCAGAATATTGCAGATGATAAAGACCTTTGTTCCAACAACATTGGTATAATTAGTTCTTTGGCTTGCAAAATAGGCTGCTTATGAGAGGAATTATTTAACATTTCTGTAATATTCCAGTGCAAAATGGACTAATATGTAATGGTTCTATCCTTATTGAGGTAGGTTAAACTTACTTGAGAAGAGAATTGAAGTTGAAATTTAGTAGATCTAAGAATTACATTAATTTATTATGTGCTGGGGATGGGAAACTCTACTAGCAAATTCTGTCGGAATTTTCCTATTGCACACTGAAGTCATTGAACAGTTGGCTGTACAGGGCCATCGCACATGACACATTCAGAGAAGTAAGTCACACTGATAAAATTGAAGAAATTTGTTCACCTGGCTGTCAACATTTAGCTTGAAACTGAAACTATAGGCTGGGTTTGACAAGCAATTCCAGTTGGGTAATTTGAAATGGAAGTGGATCCTTATCTTTTCTTCTCTTAAAATGCTGAATTGTTCTTCAGATGCATTCCATATAGCTGGTAAACATTCAAAGTAGTGGTAATCTTTATTTTCATCAGTCTACCAAATGTTGTTACAGGATTTAGGGAAAAGGCGGGGAAGTAGGTAAGGTTCCCTTCTAGAACTTGGAAAAAAGTAGCTCTTGCTAACCTATTCAGAGTTTTCCCTGTGCAAACGATACTAAAGAACAAAGCAGTTTGGCTTTTTTGAACTTGGCTCTACTGAGTTGAAAAATTATGTGCTTGCAGTAGACTTACTCTAGAGCAGTGATGACTTAACCTTTTTGTTGCTGAGTGCCGAAAGCGTGCATGCAAGTGCACCCAAAATGCAATGTGTGTACAATCCCTCCGTGCATGCGCACGACCACTGTGTGTGCCCCATCCCATGCATGCACATGCATTCCCGCACGAACTCCATCCCGTACATGTGCACATGACCCCCGTGCATGCTCCATGACCTCTCTGTGCCCCAACCCGCGCATGAATGCCCATCTTCCACATTTCCCCCATCCCCTGCGCATGTGTGGCAGAGACACGAAAACTAGCTGGCCGGCGGGAGGTGCGCACACATGCATGGTGGAGCTGAGCTGGGGTGACGGCTCACATGTCCGCAGAGAGGGCTCTGTGCCACCTGTGACACATGCCATAGGCTTGCCATCACGGCTCTAGAGCATGGGTGTCCAACCTTTGGCTTCCCTAGCCTGAATTGAGTGAAGAATTGTCTTGAGCCGCATATAAAACGGTAGTTAATGTATATAAATCACAATGTTAAAAATTTACAATCTTGTGGGGCTGCATTACTAGCTGTCTAGGGCCACATGCGGGTTGGACATGCCTGCTGTACAATCTATATACAGCAAATGCACACATAATGCCATGTCCCATTTGCATCAGTTTTGCATAGATAAAAGTAAAAGGAGATGGATCATATCAATGCTTAAAGTGAGAAATCTCTAAAATTTTTGCAACGGAACTCATATTTTCCTCATCTCTTTTAACACTTCATTTGTATCCTGACTTGGGTGGCTAAAAATGTTATGGCATACTGCGTAATTTGGATACTGATATTGGGGAGAACTTTGAGGCTGGGATCAAAGATCTTTGCTTCAATTATCTTTTTCTGAAATGCATGATACACAGCTCTAAATATGAATTCTGGTGTGCTGATACAGTTCAAGACCTGTGTATTCGTTTCCATACATGGTACTTCAGTGTAAAGAGCCGAGGTGGCGCAGTGGTTAAATGCAGCACTGCAGGCTACTTCAGCTGACTGCAGTTCTGCAGTTCGGCTGTTCAAATCTCACCAGCTCAGGGTTGACTCAGCCTTCCATCCTTCCGAGGTGGGTAAAATGAGGACCCGGATTGTTGTTGGGGGCAATATGCTGACTCTGTAAACCGCTTAGAGAGGGCTGAAAGCCCTATGAAGCGGTATATAAGTCTAACTGCTATTGCTATTGCTATTGCTACACCATTATAGTTTAATTTATTACTTTGGAATAGGACAGTTGATACTAGGTCTTGGGCAAATTGCACCATTGTAACAGAGCAAGCAAAGGATTTTAATGCCAAATGATCTCTATACACTATTGCACCTGGGAATCAGAATGGATTTCATCCTGATTGTATAACCAACCAAAGTAAAATGCTTCAGTTGTGTGCTACCTAAGAATTAAAATAATTTAGTCCAGTAAAATTGAATTGAGAAAGAATAATTCTGGATTTGAAGAGGATGTAACAGATAACACATTTTCTGAGTAGTAGTTTCATAATTGAGTTTTTAAAAAAGTAAACTAAAACTGACTTATAAAAGACATGAAGAATCATGCTAGTAGATAAAAAGAGTTAAGATAAATGAACATTGAGGGAGATGATTATGTGTTTCACCTCATTTGCCTCTTTTCTGCACATCTGCCATAAATGGCACAGCAAGTGTTCAAGGCAGTTTATATGCACTGCAGCATTCTATAGGCCTGATTGTGCATGAGATGACCTCTGCGTGTAGGTGATGATGGACATGTATTTGCTTTCTGTTAGTTCTGTTAAATTTAGACGCCAATAGGATCCAGATCACAGGGAGGCAGATTGAATTCTCTCTTGATTTTTTCCCCTTTGCTGAATATAGGAATACATACAAGAAACTATAATGACCGATACATTTAAACACAAATTTGTATAGGGAACTATAAAATGAGTGAGGAATATGCAAGAAAAGAAGACCCAAATATCCAAAATTGCTCTAAGGTTGGATTGTGACGCTAATCAGAAAACAGGCTAGCAAATGACTTTCTCAGGTTGCGGATGGTTTCAGCCTTTGCCTCATCTTCGTTTGTGATACCTCGCTGTGAAGATTCTGAGATGTTGAAGGTGTTTGTCAAGGATTGTGATTTGCTGAAAAAAAGAAGAAAAAGGAATAAAAATCTGGTTATTTCCTTTATAAAATTTAGAAGCTTTAGGAAGCAATGTGTTGCTAGTGTTAGACACCTATAGTGGTGCTTGAAAGTTTATAAACCCTTTTGAGTTTTCAATATGCATAAATATCACCTAAATGTGATCAGTTCTCCACATGAATCCTAAAAACTAGATAGAGAGCATTAAAGCTATGAATCAAAAACATACTTGTCCATTGATTTATTGAAGGCAATAGCAATTAGATTTATATACCGCTTCATAGTGTTTTACAGACCTCTCTTAAGCGGTTTATAGAGTCAGTATATTTCCCCTAACAATCTGGGTCCTCATTTTATCAATCTCGGAAGGATGGAAGGCTGGGTTAACCTTGAGCCTGGTGAGATTCAATCTCAAACTGCTGGCAGCCCACCAGCAGAAGTAGCCTGCAGTACTGCACTCTTAACCACTGCACCACCGTGGCTCAATGATCTAAAGCTACATTTTTGTGTGGCAAAAGTATATGAAATGTTGCAATGTCATGCCTTGGGCCAGCTTTGCAAGTTTTCAGGTGATTTTCATCTTTGATGGAATTATGAATTTTGGATTGTATCAGCAAATCGTACAGGAAAATAGGATATCTGTCTGAGGTGAAGCTCAAGAGAAGCAGCAAATCAATGACCCAAAACAGAAGCTATATGACCAAAGAATGGCAAAAGCAGAAGATACGTTCCTTCAGGATTCCTTCCTTCAAGAATTCCTTCAGGCTAATGTTCAGAAGAGATCCAAGAGTTATCACAAATAATTAGTTACAGTTACTAGTTACTGACCAAGGTGGGCATACCAATTCCTAAAAGCAAAGGCTCACATGCTTTTGCCATATATATCTAGCTTTGGATCATTTTCCACAATAAAAAAAATACAATATGTTTGACTTATTTTTTTATTAGGCTTTTCTTTAGCTAGGTTTAAGGTTTCTGTGATGCTTTATGTCATACTTATGCAGTCATGACAATTCAAAAGAGTTCACAAACTCTTTACTGTATTATTAGGATTTATGTTAGATTTGAATATTATTTTCAGGGTGGGCTGCGGTTAAGCTGGAAAATGTTTCTCCCTATATAAGACTGTGCCAAAAATTAGGTTTAATGTAGTTTTCCCTTTATGTTCAGTTGTTGAGTCTCATGTATGCACTTGTTTTGGTGTTCTATTCTGGAGAAGACACTGATAATGGCTTCACCTTAACTTTAAATTGCAAGACTTATCCATTGTAAAAAAAAAAAAACCCACATACTTTAGATGAGGATGCTGCTTAGAAGGTTCACTGAATCCTTGGCCAGGAGCCCATCCTTGTGCCGGAGGCCGAGGTTGCTGGGCAGGAAACGTGCCTAATTTGGAAGGCTGACTTGGTGAGCTTCCTGAAGATGATCTAGTTTGCTGGGGAGATCCAGGTGATTTCTGCTGCTGTGATGAGGTGGACTGAGGGCTCAGAGGTTGCTGACCCTGTGGGGATAGCCTTTGCTGTGGTGGGGCTCCTGGCTGTATGGGTTGTGATCCTTGAGGCTGCCATGGGCCACCTGGAACAAAGGGATATAGACACAGTCTGTAAAACAATGTTAGTTTTTATAAAAGATCTGATCTTTGTCAATATTATGAGACTGATCTGATACAAGTTCATTGGAAGTCTGGACACTTCCTTTTCTTGGATTATTAATCACTTATAATTAATTATAAACCTTAGCTGATGAAGAGTTCTAAGAAATATGAACACTTTCAATGATCTTAAAATGTCTTTTGTTCCCATGAATATATTATCTCTGTATTTCCACCCCCTCATAGTCAACTTTGGAAAATTTTCATAAAGGAGGTTGAATATATGGCTCCCCTAGATAGCTAACTTCTTTAAAGAATCAGTAACTATGAACAGAGAAACTGCCAAAAGGTTTATAGGCTGTTACCAATTCACTAAATTAGAAAGGATGAAAGAAGAGTGGGTCACTATTTTCTTCTGGCAAACTAGTGTTTTCTGTCTAGTGGTGCCAACTCTAAAGTCTCTCAGGAAAACCATTTCCTTTGAGCACTCCCATTGCAGTCACTTATCACACATACCCACTGGCACAAATATTTATAGATCCTTGCCATAGTTTAGCAAAAGATTAAAAAAACATCTTTATTGTCTCAGTTCGCTAACATTCCCCTAATAAACTGCATTTTAAATTCTGCTCTTTAATTTTTGAAATTTGTAACTTCAATCTCTGGGCAAGCTGCGCATCTGAAACAAAAATATATTTCAACATTTCGCAAGTTTTTGTTGGCATTGCTTCTGTTACCTTATTAAGCTTGGATGTTAAATCTAATACTTTTTCAGGATGGACTGTCTGAGAAGAAATATATATATATTCTTCATCTTTTCGCCTTCTCTATAAATACTGTTGTAATTTATTCAACTTAACCCTGTCCTGTCACCATATTCCACTCAAAAAATCAGCAGAAATCTTGACAGCCACATTTCATTACTCATACTTATACACAGGGAACTAGTACCTCATTCTTAAAAATTACATAGTAGAGGTAGTACCTTGAGGTGGTGGTCGGGGTTGGGAAAACTGTCCAAGATGTGGTCCTGACATTTGGGATTTCAATGATGGAGGCTTGAAATAAAGACAGTACAGTAAGAATATCACAAAGAGAATCAACAGAAGTATGTTATGTATTGCTCATAGCAATTTCAATTTAACTGCTACTAAACCTCTTGTGTCTGATTTTTTTGGGTAACCTTAAATTGGGTAAGCATCATAGGGCAACTATTTTCCCGATTACAACCATTAACATATCACAAATAATCGAACTTAAAAACTGTCTCTAAAATACAGGATTTGGGACTCCTGTGGGATTGAAATTTGGCAAAGTTGTAGCTGTTTCGGTAGTGCTATGCTCTGTGCTCAGCTGCACTCACATGATTGTCATTTCCAACACTCTCTGCCTGCGTTCTGTAAGGTAAGTCAATGGGAGTTAGCAGGAAGTTGGAAATCATTCCTACTTGCACTTTTTAAAAACCCATATAAGTCTGTAGGTAAGGAAATATCTCAGAACAATGATGTTGCTCAGAGGTGGGTTCCTACCAGTTTGGATCAGTTCAGCAGAATCAGTAATGGTTTGGTGGCCTGGGTTGCTGGAACCGGCAGCGACCCAGGCCTGCCATGCCCCTAACCGGTTCTCCCGGTGGTGTCATAGATGCCGCCATCTTGTTTTTTGCTTTTGCACATGCGCAGAGCACTTTTTATTGCACTGCATATGACTGCACAGCGCACATCAAGCATGTGCACAGCCATGAGCAAACCAGCAGTAGTGACTGCCAGAACCCATCCCTGATGCTGCTACTATCAATCAAGGAAGCACAACCTATCAGCGCCAAAGCACATTGTATTTACCAATTTGTAAGTACAGAGACAATTACATCGGCAGAACTGATAGGTGCCTGGCTTTCAGAATGAAGGTGCACTTTCCGAAGTGGGTTCAGACAATATTGAGTAATCCAACAGCAAACCCTGGCCACAAAATGCCTTCTATCGTAAGACATACTAGCTACAGGTCAATTTAAATACTGTGTTCAAAGTTTTGCTACACCACAGGAACTCTTGTTTTCTGCATTTCGCCGAAGCGGTTGCCATCAATCGATTGAAGCCTCCTTTGTGTGTGCAAAAACAACTGTACGTCACTCTAAGCCTTCCGTGGGCATAAGGTTTCTCATGGGCTGGTTTCCACATATGTCACCTGTTTCACTAGCGCTCTCGCTGGACCCTATGTTTTATGTCGCTTTTAACCATGTTATTGTAAGTTTGGTCCTAACGAGTCAGTACAAAATGCTTGCATCTACCCTTGTTTGTTCTTTGAACTGCATTGTTTAAATGATCCAATTATCTAGTACAGTGTTGGTGAACCTATTGCACACATGCCAGAGGTGACACACAAGAGCCCCTTCTGTGGGCAAGTGCGGCGTCGCCCCAGCTCTGTTTCAGGTCTCTGCTGTGCATGTGCACGCGCCTCCTGCCAGTCAGCTAGTCTTAAGGTCTCTGTTGCACATGCATATGGCATGCATGCACCTGCACCTTGCAGTTTGGGTGTGCATGCGCGCACTTTGGGCACCTGGTGCCTAAAAGTTCACCAACACTGATCTAGTTGGTGAATATAAGCCCATACTTATAGTTAATCCTTGACTGTAGAAAAGAATAAATGGGGAGAATATGTTGTAGATGGGCATGGAAACTATGTAACTTTAGCAAAATGTATAACACTTCTTGAACTTTTATTCCTTATCTGAGTAAAGGAAGAATTTAGGTAGGCGCAGATTTATGCAATACAATAGGGAAAGCTGAGTTCTTTTTTGCATAGCCTTTAATAAGCCAATTCCAATTCTAATGCTTCTTCACAAAGTCACTTAATGAAGCATAACTAATTGTAATACAGTTAAAAGCTGAAATTGTAATACAGTTAAAATCTTAAAAGCTGCTTAGGACAAACCTTGCAATCTTGAGACCTGGTCTGTGTCTTATATAAGGATATGAACAACCTGCAGAACATTAGGATGGCAAGTGACATGCTAGAGTGCTATAATGGCCTTTCAGGGAAATCCTACTGGAGCCTCTCTAAAGAGAAACGTCTCTTTTATATTAATGCTAAGTTCTTTAATATATTGGATTTTTTTAGTTTAGAAATTTGCATATGGGTTTTGATCTGAACCAACTCCACCACATTTAAAAGTTGGAAAAATTAAGATGCTTAATTCTTTTATAATGAATAAATAAGGGTTTAGAAACACTCAAGTTTAGTTACTTTTTATCCATAGTTTTGATCTTAGGATAAGAAGCAACCTATTAAATCAAAGGCCTGGTTCAGCAATCAGCTTCCCATAGCACCAAGGGAAAAGACTTGAGAGACCGCCTGCTGCCAATTACCTCCCAAAGACCCGTCAGATCTCACAGGGTCGGCTTCCTCCGGGTTCTGTCCACCAGCTAATGCCATCTGGCTACTACCCGGGGGAGGGCCTTCTCTGTAGCAGCTCCGGCCCTTTGGAATGAACTCCCCGCGGAGATCCGGACCCTCACCTCTCTCCAGGCCTTCCGGAAAGCCATCAAAACCTGGCTGTGCCAGCAGGCCTGGGGTTGATGAGTTCCCCTCCCCTCTCGACTGGTATGGCTGTGTGATTTTCGTGTATTTTAATTATGTGTACTGTTGTTTATGTTCCCTTTCCCCTTTGAGTTGTTCGCCGCCCTGAGTCCCTCCTGGAGAAGGGCGGCATACAAACAAACCAAATAAAAAATAATAAAAAAAAAACCAAGAAAAGAACATGAGAATAACATTTCTCTTTTGCTATAATTCCAAGTGATATTCAAACACATGTCATCTGTGGGCCTGGAAGCTGTGTGTGTGTGTGTGTGTGTGTGTGTATGTCTGCATGTATGTATGTATGTATGTATGTATGTATGTAAAATTCTATACCACCCATCACATATGCAATGCCTCTGGGTGGTTTACAGATAAAATAGTAAAATGATATTAAAGCTATACTTAAAAACAGTTAAAAACAAGATTAAAGCAAAGTTAAAAGAAACAATTACAAAATGAAAAGGCAGCCCACCAATCTCCTTCAGGGGTGCATGGCACTCTTAGACTCCGTAGTCAGTGGGAGAACAATTGATATTGTGAATGGGTATGTTCCTAAAATAAGGACACTTATATCTGACCTGAGACTGAAAACAATGCAACAATTAAATGTGTTTCCGAGTCAAGAGCATTCACTATTCAACATTCAGTAGCTTATAAATATATTTTTCTAGCCTTAATTCAGAAGCTGATTGGCTCAGTGGACTTTGACAGCTTAAAATATTTGGAAGGGATGGCGAATGTGATAGCTGTCTTCAGGATTAACCAAATTGAGGAATGGATTTCATACAGATACCTGTGCACATCTGCCATTTGATTTTTGCTACCATTCCAATAAGGTAATAAGTATGCCTTATATCACCTGTTTATTCAGATAAATGAAATTAATATTTCCATTATTTGCATTGCAGCTTTTTGCATAGTATTGCCATCTGCCTTTCTAAAGATAAACCTTGAATTTTTAAATATAACCTTGATGAAGACAAAGGAAAGTTACACATGCAAATCTATAATATTCTGCACTTGTTCAATGAATAGCACTGCATGTTGCTTACACAGTTGTCTATGCTGTTGTAAAAACAATTTTAAAGAATTTTCAAGTCCTTCCCCACTCTGTTCAGTTTTACACTTCAGATTGTAGCCTCAGCTACTGTGTTATACTGTTTAAAAAGTGCAGAATTACATGTCTGTAATGTATTTAGGAATTCTAGAAAAAAGAGCATAGAATTTTATTCAGAGTAAGATTTTTTCAAATTAAGAAAGTATTGAAAAGGTCTATGTTTTTAGACTCACTGGACTGAAGGACTCACTGGAGAAAGAGCCTAATTCTGGGAAAGATTGAGGGCAAAAGAAGAAGGGGATAACAGAGAACGAGATGGCCAGATGGAGTCACTGAAGCAGTAGATGTGAGCTTAAATGGACTCCAGAGGATGGTAGAGGACAGGAAGGCCTGGAGGAATGTTGTCCATGGGGTCGCAATGGGTCGGACACAGTTTTACAACTAACAACAACGTTTTTAGATGTCATTTGAAAACTAGCACCTGGTTAGATTGATTTTTCTGAAAGATGCCTCCTATTCTTACCCAAGGCCTCAGAGGTGAAGGCGAAGATCCCACAGTCGTTAAAGTCTGTGTCATCCTGGAGACCACCATATCAGCTATAAGCTGCCTATCTTCCTCCACGTGCTCTCCTATCAGAGGCATTGAGCTGTCCATCACCTGTTGAAACAAGGAAAACATTCTTTTCAATCTGGTTATCTAGTGCAACAGAAAATCTCAGACACTGCAAAAACACATGTTCAAGAACATGATGGCTTTGCTTCTTGCTCTCTTGTGTGTCAGTTTCCATACAAGTCAGAGGCTTTTTTTAAAAATGTGACACTGACTTTTTCAGTGACATCATTCATATTTTTTTAAAGTTAGAACACAATAAACTTTTCCTAACACAGGAAAGAATAAAGCTCTCCATATTTCACAAGGATGGGATTGCAACCAACCTAACTATTGTATAAATTGCTGAAGGAAAACTTTAGGTTTTCCTTGACAAATTTAACAGTTTCAGCCTTGGCTGAAAATCTTCTCTATTCATTGGTCCTTTATATGCAATATGCTAAGCCATGGTTTGCCTAATGATAGTTTACTCAATAAACTCTAATTGGATGGATTTGTGCAGTTTCTGTAATTTTTTCTTTAAAAAAACAGGACTACATTTTGGCATAAGGTGTGCAGCAGGCCGATACTTTCTTTTACTGCATTTATATGGCTAATCATCTAATATAAATTACTCAAAGCAGACAACAAAATAAAAACACAACACAACCTGAGTTGGCTGCCGGATTTAGCCAAATGTCAAATAGAATTCGAACCAGAAATGTTTCTCCTGGGGATAATTAGGGTGAAGTATAGTAGAAAGTTTAAATACTTGATGTTATATATAATAATGGTGGCGAGGATTGTTTTTGCGCAATATTGGAAGAAAGAGTACTCCGCCAGAGGGATTAGTAATCAAAAAAATATTTGATTTTGCAGAAATGGAAAAACTCACATTAAAGGGAAAGGCTGATTCGGAATATTATGCAGTACGGGAGAAATGATATGAATGGATAGATAATTGAAATAAGAAATGGAAATGTATAAAGGGTTAGAACATTTGAAAATAGAATGTATATAATGTATACATACTAATATTGATTCTAGTTGTATGAATAAAGGCACAGACCTGTTAAATATGTAATAGAGACATGTAAAGAAGAAATGTTCAACAAAAAAATAAAAATGCAACCAATAATTAAAAAGATAAACAACACTGCATAAAGTAGCTGAGAACCATAACATTACATAATAAATATAACTAAGAAGCAGGCTCACCCATGCTGTCAGGGCCCAGATTTGACAGCAAAGCCAAGTTTTTAATGCTATGCAAATTTGCAGGGTGGAAAAATCGATTGCAATATAAGATGAGCAAGAATGACATGGAACTCTTCACAAACCAATATACATTGAGTTCTTCTCTCTTTAGTTATATTTTTCATCTACAGTTTTAGATTTCATGTGAAAAATATTTCCTCTGAAACTATATTTATATGCTTATTCTGACCACAAGATGGTGCCCTCATATCTCCCAAGTCTTTGTAGTTCTATTCAAGAAAATAGCAATTGGGGTCTCCATGAGAGTAATAGTCAACTTTACTCTCTTTTTTACTCCATATGAAGTCAGAAGATCTTCCATGAAAACGAAAACATCAATAGGCTTAGAAGTTGCAAAACTACAAAAATTGTATTCACCGCCTCCTGATGTCTAACATTGTGACCAAGGATAAGGGGTGGGTTCCTGCCAGTTCTAACTTCTATAGAAGAGGTTCCAGAAATCTACAGTGCCGTTTAGAACGGGTTCCAGATCCCTCCCCCTGCCTGTCTGCACATCATCAAGGAATTCTGGAAGTTGAAGTCCACAAATCTTAAAGCTGTCAAGTTTGAATACCCCTGGGGTTTTTTTTCTAAAGGGTTAGGGGTGCAAGGGTCTTGTAACTTGACAGCATTAAGACTTGCGTGCTTCAAATGCCAGAGTTTCTGAGCCAACATTTTGGTTGCTAAGCAAGAGTGTTGTTAAGTGAGTTTCACCACATTTTACAAGTTGGCCATGCCCACCTAGTCACATGGCCGGCAAGCCACTCCCACCCAGTCACATGGCTGGCATCTGTTATCTTACTACAAAATAGGGGGAGGACCTTATAAAATCAGGATTGGGGAAATTAGCTCATAATTTCTAGAAAATTATCTTCTAGTGGGCCCAGGTAAGTAATGTTGTGAGCATGAGATGTTTTATCAGTTTTTCTAGCTATCTGAAATAATTGTCTATTTTTTTTAATACTTTCGAGTCAGTGTTGACTCCTGATGACTGCCCGAATTATTCCCAGCATTTTCTTAGCAAGGTTTTTCAGAAGTGCTTCTGTTGTAGTTCGCTGGCGGCCTTTGCACCTGGAAGCAGAGTTGGACAATGAGGAGGCTGGGGAGGAACATGGGCCAGTCCTGGAGTCTTGGGAAGGCATCGTAGGCAGAGAGGGGGCCAGGGCCATCTGGGAGTTATGTGCTGCCACCGGAGCCTCCAGGATCGGACATCAGTGAGGCAGAGGAACAGGCGGAGGCTGTTCCCATTGCGCGCATGCACTGAGCTGCCAGAAGGCAAGAACAGTTAAGACAAAAGGGGCGACTCTGGAGCAAGGCTTGGAGATGATTGGCCCCTCCCGTAAGACATAAAGGAGGAGCAAAGGCATGTGATACTTTGCAGGAAGCAACTTTGTTCGTTCTGGTCAGTTTAAAGTCTGAAGCTCCGTTTTGACTCTGTGCTCCGTGTGGCCTTGCATCGCTAATTGCCAATTAGGTCTTTGGCAGCGTTTCAAGAGAGATAAAGGTGGGTGCTTATCAGCCTTATCCCAAAAGACTTTGGCAGACTTCTATCGGACTCTTTACAAACTATTTGTGATTCATTACGGGCTGTGAATGAACATAATTCACAGTTGTTGAAATAAAAACTGGGTTTGGGGGACTAAGTGTGTGCTTTTTACTGTCTCAGGAAGCCTAGGTCAGAACAGGTTCACCCTTGCCTTCTTCCTAGGGCTGAGAGACTGGCTGGCTCAAGGTCATCTGACTGGCTTTGTGCCCAAGGCCTTAACTACTACAAATTGGCTGTTAATTGTATATTGCTTTCCATTAAAAAAAAATCTCAAAAACAATTACAATTGAAATGCAACAGTAAAAAGAAAATGCAGTATAGAAATAAGAAGTAAAATAAAATAAAAACAAGTAGAAGCATCAATAGAAACTTAAAAATCGCAAGTATTATCACACCATTAAAGTATATTGGAAAATAAAGCTTTCTGCATTAAACAAGAAGAAATTATTTAAAATTAATTTATAGTCTTAAGAGTGGACACAAAATGACCTTCCAAAGCTGAAATGAACACAAGATAAACTCAGTGCAAAACTTACTTTCCTTGATTCTGGGAATAAGACATTCATGTAGTAGCTGAGAAAAAACAGGTTGACCCAGCTATGCAGTTCTGCCGTTTACCCTGTACAAGGTTTGTGGCTGTCTCCACTACACTTGTTTTTTCCTGATAAAAGTCTCTCAAACAAGATTAGAGATTTTTTAGAGATTTTATTAACATTTGTAGGCCGCCCTTTTCCCTGAGGGGACTCAGGGCGGCTCACATAAAATCAGGGAGGGGAAGTACAAACAGTGACATAGACACATATAATAAAAGTAATAAGCAACATACATTCATCATTCGGGAGGGGCAACTATCCATGTCCCCAGGCCTGACGGGCTAGCCAGTTCTTGAGGGCTGTGCGGAAGGCCTGGACGGTGGTGAGGGTACGAATCTCCACGGGGAGTTCGTTCCAAAGGGTCGGGGCTACTACTGAGAAGGCCCTCCTCCTTGTGGTTGCCAGCCGGCACTGGCTGGCCGATGGAATACGGAGGAGGCCCAATCTGTGAGATCTAATTGGTCGCAGGGAGGTGATTGGCAGGAGGCGGTCTCTCAAGTATCCAGATCCACTACCATGCAGGGCTTTATGAGTGACTAATAGCACCTTGAAGCGCATCTGGAGATCGACAGGTAGCCAGCGCAGCTCGCGGAGGATAGGTGTTATGTGGGTGAACTGCGGTGCACCCACAATCACTCGCGCGGCCGCGTTCTGTACCAGCTGAAGTTGCCGGATGCTCTTCAAGGGCAGCCCCATGTAGAGCACATTGCAGTATTCCAGCCTAGAGGTCACAAGGGCCCGAGTGACTGTTGTGAGTGCCTCCCGATTCAGGTAGGGTCGCAACTGGCGCACCAGGCGAACCTGGGCGAATGCCCCCCTGGTCACAGCCGTCAGGTGGTGGTCAAACGATAGCTGTGGATCCAGGAGGACTCCCAAGTTGCGACCCTCTCTGAGGGGTATAAAATTTGACCCCCCAGCCTGAGTGATGGAATATTGGTCGAATCTTTGGGAGGAAAACACAACAGCCACTCGGTCTTTTCTGGGTTGAGCACAAGCTTGTTAACCCTCATCCAGTCCATAACGGCCTCAAGGCCTCGGTTCATCACGTCTGCCGCTTCATTGAGTTGGCACGGGGCGGACAGATACAACTGGGTATCATCCGCATATTGATGGTATCTGATCCCGTGCCTACGGATGATCTCTCCCAGCGGTTTCATGTAGATGTTGAATAGTAGGGGGGATAAGACCGAGCCCTGAGGCACCCCATATGTTAGGGGCCTAGGGGACGATCTCTGCCCCCCCACTAACACCGACTGCGACCTGTCCGAGAGGTAGGAAGAGAACCACCGCAACACGGTGCCTCCCACTCCCACCTCCCGCAGTCGTCGCAGAAGGATACCATGGTCGATGGTATCGAAAGCCGCTGAGAGGTCAAGGAGGACCAGGATGGAGGAATGTCCTCCATCTCTGGCTCTCCAGAGATCATCGGTCAATGCGACCAAAGCGGTTTCTGTGCTGTAACCGGGTCTGAAGCCTGACTGGAAGGGGTCGAGATAGTTTGCTTCCTCCAAGGACCGTTGGAGCTGAAAGGCCACCACCTTCTCAACAACCTTCCCAAACAAAGGAGGGATATGGTCAAAGAGAGGAATCTACATGGAAAGCCCCCTTTCTTCTACTACTTCCCTAATTCCATGAAATCTGTAGGCTAAACATTCCTGTTTCCATGAGTTTCATGAATCAGTAAATTTGTATTATCACAAAAACTGATTAAAAACATCACGTGAGCATGTCCAGTAGCATAAGGTTAACTAGACATTTACATCTTTAGCAGTAGGGCTAAATACAAAGAACAATGAAATGATTATATTTAAAGGGGTTGTTGTTAGTTGTAAAGTCGTGTCCGACCCATGGGGAATGTGACCCCATGGACAACATTCCTCTAGGCCTTCCTGTCTTCTCCCATCCTCTGGAGTCCATTTAAGCTCACACCTACTGCTTCAGTGACTCCATCCAGCCACCTCATTCTCTGTTGTCTTATTTTTCTTTTGTCCTCAATCTTTCCCAGCATTAGGCTCTTCTCCAGTGAGTCCTTCTCACTAGGTGGCCAAAGTATTTTGAGTTTCATCTTCAGGATCTGGCATTTTAAAGAGCAGCCAGGGTTGATCTCCTCTAAGACTGACCGGTTTGAATTTAAAATGGAGGAACTGACAATTGATTTAAAAAATGTCTCTTCATCTGCTACTGTATAAGCAGCTGATCTAAAAGATGAACATTTTCTCAACCTGGTTATCTGCTAAGGAGGTCTGATTGGGTTTTATCTTGTCTTCAGAAAGATGCTAAAATATGGCTGTTCCAGAAATTTCTATATACCGTATTACACAAATGAATAGCCTTTGGACATTAACACCTGCCCTTTGCCTGCTATCTCTGCCAGGATGCTATCCTAATGGTACATTATTTTTAATGAGTATTTCCATATGGTTATATAGTTTGGCTTTTAGATTTGTGAGCCACCTAGAAATGCACAACTATGGCAGTATATAAGTAATAGGAAATAAATATCCATACATGAATGCTTTTAAAATAACATGCCAGCTCAAACTACTGTATGCACAATTTTAGAAAGGGATAGATGCATATTTCAAAAAGATTTGTTTTATTGATTTGATTGCTCTTGTGATTTATATCTAATTGTACACCTCCCTTATTGTACGTGATTTAAAAGATTGTTAAAAAAAAGAATCAGCTGGTTTTGGAAGCATGTCAATAGGAATATTCATTCTATAGGGTTTCGTCCTACAGCATTTGCTGCAGTTCTGCAGTCATCCTATAGGGTTTGCTGCAATTCTCTTTTATTAAAGATAATTCATGTTTTGGAGCTGGGTTGTGATTCTTTCTTATCTTCCTAGGTAATTCTTATTACAGTACTTAAAATGGCTGGACTAAGTAAGTGGTTGTGACCCTATATATATTCATAGGGAATTCAGATACTGCAAGCATTGGATAATTAAGTCTATAGTCTTTGCTGCAATTCTCCTTTCATTTATGATAAATGGATGGGGTTAAAAGCAATTATTTCTCAGCTATCCCAATCGCAATTACTAAAACAGTCCTTGAGTGGCACAGTAGTTAGAATTGACTCAGCCTTGCATCCTTCCAAGATCGGTTAAATGAGGACTCAGATTATTGGGGACAATATGCTGACTCTATAAATCATCTAGAGAGGGCTGTAAAGCATTATGAAGCGGAATATAAGTCTAAGTGCTATTACTAAGTGCTATAAAGCCCCAAGGTAGGATCCTGAGACATATCTATATGTACGGAATTCAGGAGCAGGGACAGACTAGATAGAAAATTATGCAAGGGAGAAAATCTGCATCCTTATGTGGTCTAGATGGAGAAATAAAACTGTGCTTTATATTAAAAGTTGGGATTATTCAACTAGGAAAACGAGTGATTTAACTTCTCTTTGTTTTCTATTTTTACTGGAAAGATTTTAGTATATCACAAATGAAATCACTATTAACAGAAATATTGATCAACTTTTAAAAATAAGCCGTGCTCACTTTTCTTTCCCTTCATTTTTTAATGTATGTTCTCTCCTTAGAGATGGGGGATGGAATAATCACAGTTTATGGTTTGGGAGGGAGTTATCTTCAGTGACTGCAATGATGACGGTAAATAGACAACCTGTATTGTACATGAAAGTAAGACCAGAAATGAAATGTTTTTCAGACAGGATTCCTATGTCTAGCAATTTTTTGAAGAAAAAAAAACCTATACTACTTTTTTCTTCTAAATCAATACCTGTTTTGGTAAGAAAATAGCTGAAACAGCCATGGAAAAAGATGGGAGAATTAGAAATGCAGAATATTGTTTAGATTTCTTGTAAAATTCTAGAACAAAACAGAGCAGCTGTACAATAAAAGCCTAATCTGCTAATATCCTGTGCTGCTTTCCAGTTTCCTAGTTTGTGCTTTTAAATGCTTTGCATCAATAGTACGCCTAGGATTTCTAAATTATAACTTGGGATAATCAGAAGAAAGGTCATTTGATTTTGGCCTGAAGCCACCTATACAGTATATATTCCACCTCCATATGAAGGTTCTGGCAAGTACAATTTTGTGTTAACCAGTAAAAATGACCCACACGACAGTTGTTCTTGCTTGATTTACAGGAAGAGAAGAAATAGAAAAAGCAGAGATCTTCCCCCCCCCTTTCCTGGCAGCACACTTGTGTCACATAACCTTTGACCTGTCACTGATTCCTGCAGGACATTTATGCATCAGAAGAATGTGCTGGTCTTAGAGGGCTCATGTGGTTCTCATCAGCTTCCCAAGGCTCAGTGGGTGGGAATGCTCTCCCACATGCAGCTATTTGGATATGTCAGTGGCCCTGAATGTTGCAGTAGGCCGGTTCTATTCACCTCCCTGCGTTGGTGGAGTTTACAGCAGGGCAGACACTGAGTCTCCATTCCAGTATCCTCATATGGTAACCAAGGACACTTGCTCATTTTTCTCTGCAGTTGCCCTGATTATCTTCTCTCCCCACCCCTTGAGGAGGTCTTGCATTTCAGCTTTGATGATTTTCAAATATCCATCCCTCTCCATGGTCTGACCCTCTCTACTCTGACAAGTAAGTTTCTCTCAGCATGGTGAGCTCTACTTCAGAAAACTTCAAGTTTTTTTTTTTTTTTAGATCTAGTGTGTCCCTGATAAAGAGGGACAGAAGGATTTATTATTCACGCCACCCACAAGCTCCTCAGGGAATTTTCTTATTTTGTTTTAGCTGGAATCTCAAAGAAGCTGCGGCTTTGATTCAAGGCTTCATTTTGGGGTTAGGCCAAACAGAGAAGAACTGCAACAATACATATTAGAACCTCCTGAAGAAATATGAATACCAGCATCTGAAGAAAGCTAACCCAATAGGGCAAGCTGGTGCCTTCCAGGTGTTTGGAGTTCAACTATCACCTTCAATTATCCTGACCAAGGGTGAAGGATTGCAGGAATTGTAGCAAAACATCTGGAAAACACCATGCACCTGCTAAGTTTTTGTTTAATTGTTAAAAGACAGAGGAGCAGGATAGATCCCCTTTTCTGGTCTGATGGCCGCCAACAAGGTCATTGGTTTTCTTATCTTTTGACTCCACCAGCCTTTGATTTCCATTGTTCCATTTCTCTCTGCTTTAAACTTTTTCTTTTCTTATATCGCTGCTTTGATGTGCATAATCTACTCTTTCCTTCCTCTGAATTGGCTAGCTTCCCAAGTCTAATGAAAACAGCACAAAGTTCAGTCTACACATCCCATTGTGGTGCAATCTATAAAAGCTGGGTGATGAAAAGAGACAGGAGTCCTCTCTATTACAGGGCATTTAACTTTGTTCTGCCTCTTTCTTTCTCTCCTTTAGATCATGTACTTACCATCTACACCAATGAAGCAAGTGGAAAAGGAAGTTGAGTGGAATTAGCGTCCTGAACATTGTTATTGAACTGCCAGGTTTATTTTTTTTCAAGTTAATATGGGTTTTGTTTCCCTGCCCTTTATTATTTCCATTCATAGCATTCACCTTGTTTCAAAGTGCATCCGAGGAGGAAAAATCCTACTCCTTGTAATTGAAAGGTACAAAAGGTGCTTGAAAGGGCCTGGCAGACTGAAATGGAAAAGTGCTTCCTAATTATTTTGACATGGATGTATAAACCTGAGAATAGTTAATACCCCCACTATTTTGAAGCCAAGTGCTCTGTCTTTTATTAAATCTAGTTAAATGATTTAATAGATTCCGTTCTAAGATGGAATAGGTGAAAAAGATATGTAGGCAAAGTGCTGAAATAACTGCATGCGTGTCAGGATGGGTTGCCATGTTTTTTATTAATTTCGTATGGCATACATTTGTCAGGGAGCTCTACAATGCTATGTTACAGAGCAGGGGTGTCAAACCTGCGGCCTGTGGGCTGTATGTGTCACGTGCTGGCCATGCCCACCCACACTTTAGTGAAGGAAGAAAAGTTGCGATACATCACGTGATGACAATGTGATGATGTGAGCTTGACACACCTGTTACAGAGTATCCTGACAGCCTAATTTAAGGTGACCAGACGTCCCACTTTCAGCGTGGCAGGCACGCTTTTGTACAATTTGTCCTGTGCCCCGCCCAGTTTTCAAAAAGTCCCGCTCCCCAGCCCATCAGCTGTCGCTCGCTCCCCCACCCATCCACACGCTTTCAGTGGGTTGCGTGCAGGGAGGAGAAGAGAGATTCCTCCCAGCACGCACCCCACTGATTAAAGCGCTTTCAGTGGGATGCATGCAGGGAGGAATCCCTCCTGTCCTCCCAGCTCCCTTTCGCCCGCAGCAGAGATCGGGCAGGCCAGAGGAAGCACTTTAATCAGTGGGATGCGTGCAGGGAGGAGAGGAGATATTTGTCCCTGCGTGCAGCCCACTGATTAAAATACTTGTTGTCACTCGCCCGAGCTCTGATCCCGGCAAAAGAAAAGTCCTTTCCGCCTGAATCCCACCCGAGCTCTGATGCAGGCATCAGTGGGGTGCGTGCAGGGAGGAGAGGAGATTCCTTTCTGCACAAGCCCCCCCTCTTCTTTAGAAGAGCCGGAAGCATTAGGGGAGGGGGCTTTGGGCATCCCCCCTCCCCCGAAGCCCCGCGCCTGCTTACAGCAGCCCCAGATTGCCAGCGGCATCGGACTCCAGCTCCCATCCCAGCCCTCTGCACAGGGTGACGCTTGCAAAGGAGAGATGCGAGAGGCGCTGGGATTGGTTAGAATCGGATGAAGCTTGGCTTTGGAAAGATTGGGTGGGGGGACAAGCGAAAGTGAAAGCCCCATAGAGTGATGCCACCAAAAAGAGTTTTGCAGTGTTCCACGGCCCTCCCCCCTCAGGAAAGGAGGGTTGGGATCACAGGCACCTGACTCTATTCGCTTTGGGTGTGCATCATAATGTTGTAAGCCGCCCGGCGTTACCTGTGTGTGAGGTGGGCTGTCCTATGCATTTGCGTGTGTGCATGGGAGAGAGAGAGAGTGAAAAAGAGAGGGAGAAATAATTATATTAATTAGATAGATCAGTGTTTCTCCACCTTGGAGACTTGAAAGTGTGTGGACTTCAACTCCCAGAATTTTGGGAGTTGAAGTCCACATACTTTCAAGTCTTCAGGGTGGAGAAACACTGAGATAGATGATAATGAGATGAGGTAGGGAGAGGGAGAGAGGGAGAGAGAGAGAGATACCATAACTAGATAGACAGATAGGCAGGCAGATAGACGGATAGACGGACAGAGAGAGAGAGGGAGAGAGAGAGTGGGATACCATAACTAGATAGACAGATAGGCAGGCAGATAGACAGACAGACAGACGGATGGATGGATAGAGAGAGAGGGGATATGTATAATTAAGGTGAACAGACTTCCCTAGCGAGGCCGCGGGCTGGCACTAACTGCCGTGGCCTAGCTTCCTCCTCCCCCCCGTCAATGGTGTCCCTCTTTACCAATCTGAAAATCTGGTCACCTTAGCCTAATTCCTAGTTTGTTCAGTTTTCTGCTTGCACGCTTATCCATGAGAGGTAAACTAGCTTGTACCAGCTGGCTAGTAGCATTTAGGTTTGTGACATCTTCCACCAATCTCACCTTGCATCCGACCAGGTCCAGCATCAACCCCCATTCTCTTCATGCAACTAGCCTTTCCCACTGGAGTGGTATCCATTTATCTACTTGCAATAATGCTTTAGAACTGCTGGGTGGACAGGAGAGGAGCTAGAGGCAAGTGATGGGTTGCCATGATGAATCTCTTCGTTTAAATGATACTTACATTCTATTCATTCAGCCCTCCTCACCTCAATGATATAATCTTTGCCATCCTTGCTATGAACAGCTTTGACTGCACAGATGTCAAGGCCACCAAACATCTCAGCAACAGAATCTGCCCAGAGCCGGTATCTGCCAAAACCAGATAGGATTATTATTTGTTTAAACTGTGATTAAAATAAATAAATAAAACAAGCTTCTTATTTAGGGATGGCTAAATTCTTAACTTTCCACAAAAGGGATAGCTTTGTTTTACAATGGTTTTATGCTAATAATATAGATATTTTCTTAAATTAAAATATTTCTGATTAAATCCATATTTGTGATGAAAATATTAATTTATTGTATAGCTTCTGCATTTTACATTCAACTGTCAACACTACAAGAACAAGAATGTAATAAATACACTCCAGATTATCAATTGGTAGAATAATGTGGAAAGTGTTACAAAAGATATTAAATGCCCTATCAATCTTTATCTGCAAAGATCAACATCTTTACAATACAATACAATACAATACAATACAATACAATACAATACAATACAATACAATACAATACAATACAATACAATACAATACAATAGCAGAGTTGGAAGGGACCTGGGAGGTCTTCTAGTCCAACCCCCTGCCTAGGCAGGAAACCCTATACTGTTTCAGACAAATGGCTATCCAACATCTTAAAGACTTCCAGTGTTGGGGCATTCACAACTTCTGGAGGCAAGCTGTTCCACTGATTAATTGTTCTAACTGTCAGGAAATTTCTCCTCAGTTCTAAGTTGCTTCTCTCCTTGATTAGTTTCCACCCATTGCTTCTTGTTCTAACATCAGGTGCCTTGAAGAATAGTTTGACTCCCTCTTCTTTGTGGCAACCCCTGAAATATTGGAACACTGCTATCATGTCTCCCCTAGCCCTTCTTTTCATTAAACTAGACATACTCAGTTCCTGCAACCATTCTTCATATGTTTTACTCTCCAGCCCCCTTTGTTGCTCTTCTCTGCACTCTTTCTGGAGTCTCCACATCTTTTCTACATCATGGCGACCAAAATTGAATGCAGTATTCCAAGTGTGGTCTTACCAAGGCATTATAAAGTGGTGTTAACACTTCATGTCATCTTGATTCTATCCCTCTCTTTATGTAGCTTAGAATTGTGTTGGCTTTTTTGGCAGCTGCTGCACACTGCTGGCTCATATTTAAATGGTTGTCCACTAGGACTCCAAGATCCCTTTCACAGTTACTACTATTGAGCAAGGTACCACCTATACCGTACTCGTGCATTTCATTTTTCTTGCCTAAATGTAGAACCTTACTCTTTTCACCATTGAATTTCATTTTGTTAGATAGTGCCCAATGTTCAAATTTGTCAAGATCCTTCTGTATCTTAAGTCTGTCTTCTGGAGTGTTGGCTAGTCCTGCCATGTAATGGCTTTTTTCTGTGACACTTAATGGAAGTAAACATTGGACTTTGAAAATGCAAGATGGAAAGTGTATTGACATGTTTTAATTTTGATGTTAGAGAAAATTCAACATAAAAACCAGAGAATATCATGAATAGCCAAGAAAAAAAATATGGACCTTAGCAAAAAATTATCATAAAATGTTCACAAATACCATTTTTAGATGCATTGTGCAAAGAGCTAGCTCTGTTGAGAAGGTTATAAAGCTGAAAAATGGAAGGAAAGAGAAAAACCCAATTGCTGTGGTGATAGGTGAACTATTGGAAGACTTGAAGAACCGGGTTGAGAAGAGGCCACTGGAGATAATCTATATATGTGGTGATTAAGAATTAACACCAACTTTATAACACAGAATCAAATAGAATAACCACGTCCTCAGGAACTTGGTGGGAAAAGAAAGAGAATTAGAAGAATTGAGAGCTTTGTGGCACTGTGGTTAGAATGCAGTAGTGCAGACTACTTCTGCTGACTGTCGGCTGCCAGCAATTTGGCAGTTCAATTCTCACCAGCTCAAGGTTGATACAGCCTTTCATCCTTCCAAAGTTGGTAAAATGAAGACCCAGATTGTTGGGTGCAAAATGCTGACTCTGTAAACTGCTTACAGAGGGCCATAAAGCACTGTGAAGTGATATACAAATCTAAGTGCTAAATCTTTTGAGAAAGCTGGACAAAGAATGACTTCTGTCCTTAGTTCAGTACTGTCCTATTTTGTGCCTTAATAGGTATGTTAATTCTTATCACTATATCAAGCAATACCAAACATTTAATGGGCTGTTTTCTCTAATAAAGAAAAAAGTTCCTAGTGCTGGAAAGCTTAGTCTTCCTGATTTTTTTTGGGGAAAAACAACAGTATGACTAGCCCATGCAACTCTTTCCCTTCATAATCCTTTTAAAACAGAATCTCAAAAGGGTCATGGTAGGCAGAAAAACAGTTCCCAGTAAGTACCCCTTCTGCTTTAGATGATAAGAAAGAAGAAAATTCTCTGGAAGCACATGGTCTCGCCACAGTTCTCTAAATGAAACAAGCAACAGGAATTTTTAACCGCATGTTTCTATTCTCTTGAACAATGAGCAAATTTCAAAAATTCCAAACATTTGTGGAGAGGATTAGAAACCCAGCCTGGATAAAGAACATGGAATGTAATTCCTCATGTATCTTCCAGACCATATGACAAAAGGGACTTTCCTTTGTTTTGTAGACAATTGTGGCAAGGATTAGGGCTAGAGATATTGGAAGATGATCCATCGCCATAGGAATCTTCCTGGCTATTATGTTCTTTAATGGACATAAAATTTAAAGTGGCTGCATGTTTTGACATGCCGTCAGTGAGAATAACCCCTCATTTCCACCCATTTGTTGCTTATGTTGACATCCTTACGTCAATCACTGCCCAAAGGGAAAAGGATCAGAGAGGCAAATGGCTTTAATTCCTTGTTGCCCACATTGGACAACTAGATGGCAATGATCAGCAGCGGTAGCACTTGGATGTCATTGGTTGTGGAGCTCTGTCTTCCTAGCCCCTGAAATGTTCTTTGTTGATTGTAATCGTAGGTAAAATGTTTTTGCTCTGCTGGGTGATAGCACCTAGGCAACCTTAGCTTAATTAATGCTAATTCATTCTAATTCTAATTAGACTTAATTAGAATTGGGTGAGAGGCACAATTCCTGAATTGTAAGCAAGACTGGAAATTAATAATAAAAAAAGATTCAGAATACATTGGAAAACTACTTCTGTATCGTTTCCAAGAAAAGCACATGGGCATGTCTGTCAAAGCAGGGTCAAAGATGATCCCCATTTCACTTGATTTCAGTGCAGTTTAATTACTATGCTACTGCCAACTGTTTTTATTCCTTTGGTTTCTTTATTTTACATTTTATTGCAGTTTGTTATGTTGCTTTTAGCTTTTATATCTAAGTTGTCAGTCACTTACAGAAGTGACACAGGGCAATGCATTGCTTTTGAAAGCTGCATATGAGTTTTCTGTAGCCATATCAAAATATCTAATACATGGAAGGCCTATAAAACAAAAAAGGTATTCTGTATTTCATCCTTTGTTTAGGTGTATTTCCTTATTTTTATCTTTTATAAGGGTTTAAAAGGGGTTTGCATAGTCTGCTGCTTTCCTGAATCGAAGCTGAAGAGATGTAAACCAGGATACAATTTTGTAGTCTTGCGTATTTTTATTATTTATTTATTTGTAAAATTTATTATTTCAGGGTAACTCTGGACAGCTTACAATCTTAAAAGATAAAAACCAAACAAAGCTAAAAAGACATAAATAAAATACAATGAAGAGCCAAATATTGCAACCCAAATAAAAGATGGAATGGAGGGGAAGTGGGTCTGTTATTAACTGATCAACCACCTCTGCTGTGATGCTTCTACATTGGAGCCCCAAGCTTACTGGCAAAGTCAGGTCTTTTGGCTCTTATGGCTCCCAAGTGAAGAGCAAGATGATCTGAAGGGCAGGTGCAATGGCAGATAACACTCTTCTCCTGAACCCTGCCAGCTGAATTCTTGGACTGATAGGACTCAGACCTCCTCAGCTGGTAGGAATAAAAGGTAGAGTTGGAGTTTTTAATATTTCTGCATAAGTAGCAGTACTTGCTAAATACTCTGTCTGTAGTTTATAGTCAATTAAAGTTTAAAAAAAAGTCTTATTAGGGCCAGCCCTACCTATTAAGCCTAATGAAATAGACAACTTAGATAGCTTATCTTGTGAATCATTAAAAGGGAGCAAAGAGTTACTTGATCCTATAAATGCAATGAAATCTGATGGCAAATGAACCACTTTATCCAAAGCTGCATATTCACTCATGCTGACCAAACAATAGATAGGAGAAATATTTCTTGTATTTTTATTTTCCTTAAATTTTCTTTTCTTTCACCCATTACAGTAGGAGAAAAAATAGTTATATTGCCTCTGAAGGCTTTTCAGAAGTCCAAAAGGACTTGAGATTCTGCAGACCATGTTTCTGTTCTGAAATACCTTGGGAATGCCCTCATATGGTGGAAATCTGTGTCTAATGGAGAAATGGCTCATACTGATTTCTGACTGACATCATCCTAACAGTATTGCCATTGTAGTCACCACTGCACTTCTAGAGTGAGGTGACAAAGCATTAAGGAAAGGCAGAAACAATGGGGACAAAGGTGAAAATCTGAATACGTTTCTTGAAGAGAGACTCTAAAATTAGAATAAATTATCATTGGTGAGCTAATTCTTTCCCACACTGGGTTTGTGTGAGGAGAAGGGTACTAGGAATGTGCTGTTGACATTGCGGATTAACCCCATGAATCAAGCAGGTTGCCCATGCTAATTCACAAGGAACTTCATGGAAATCTAGGGCTGGAGGAAGGGAACAAAGTGGCTCCTCATGAAAGAATGAACAAGAAGATGTTGGAAAGACAGCATACAACTTTCTAGGGTAAGTGTAGATAGGAAATAATTCAACAGTCTCAAACAAGATTCGAATGCAATAATAGTTGGGCATTATAAGCCCATCCTGAATACTTCAGTAACTCGCATAGTCATGTGGCCATCCAAGAAGTGCTGAATAGGAGTCTGTTCAAATGCTTTTTTAAAAAAATAACTAAAGAGATGTTCAAATTGTTCGATAATCTATTCCACCACAAAAATTAGAGGAAATGGGGAACCAGAAAATGCTAACTGAATTCGTTCAGCCCAAAAGAGAAAGACTCCAGCACCTCTCCACCAGTAATCAGCACCCAGATCAGCATAGATTAACTCCAAGGTTAACTTCAGACAAATCAAGTAAGCAATACCCCAATGAAGAAACTGCCAATCAGTAAACAGCCCAACCAAAGAATCTCTAAGACCACCCCTACCCACATTGACAGGCAAGACACCAGACTATAACCTGACAGCAAACAGCACTCCTTATTAGCACTGATGATGTTACCTGGTTATCGTAATGCAATGATTACAAGAAAACAAGCAAGTTCAGAGAGCACCAAGGACCCCTCATTTCAACCCTGAGCTATCAATATTCTCCTTTATTGAATGAATTCCGGCTAGCATCAGTCCTGCCTAGAATCTGTAGGAAGTGAAACATTCAAATTGATTCATGCCAGGATTCTTTTTTTTGTTGTTGTTGTTGTTTATTATATTTATATGCTGCCCTTTTCCCCCAAAGGGGACTCAGGGTGGCTCACAACTCAAACCAGGGAAGGGGAATACAGACAAAAAATTAAAATGAAACATAACAATGCATAATTTAAAACACACAACAGTCATACCATTCGAGACGGGGGCAACAGCTCTTTAGCCCCAGGCCTGTCGGAACAGCCAGGTTTTAAGGGCTTTGCGGAAGGCCTGGAGGGTGGTGAGGGTTCGAATCTCCACAGGGAGTTCGTTCCAAAGGGTCGGAGCAGCCACAGAGAAGGCTCTCCTCCGGGTAGTCGCCAGTCGACACTGGCCGGCGGATGGAATTCGGAGGAGGCCTAATCTGTGGGATCTAATCGGTCTAGTGGAGGTAATTGGCAGCAGGCGGTCTCTCAAGTACCCAGGTCCAATACCATGAAGGGCTTTATAAGTGACGACTAGCGCCTTGAAGCCTATCCGGAGACCAATAGGCAGCCAGTGCAGCTAGTGGAGGATAGGTGTTACATGGGTGAACCGAGGAACACCCACGATCGCTCGCGCGGCTGCATTCTGGACAAGCTGAAGTCTCCGAATGTTCTTCAAGGGCTGCCCCATGTAGAGCACGTTGCAGTAGTCCAGTCTAGAGGTCACAAGGGCACGAGTGACTGTTGTGAGGGCCTCCCGGTTCAGGTAGGGACGCAACTGGTGCACCAGGCGAACCTGGGCAAATGCCCCCCTGGTCACAGCTGACAAGTGGTGTTCAAAAGTCAGCTGTGGGTCCAGGAGGACTCCCAAATTGTGAACCCTGTCTGAGGGGCGTACTGTTTGACCCCCCATCCTGAGAGATGGAACACTTGGCCAATTAGTAGGAGGGAAACACACCAGCCACTCGGTCTTATCTGGGTTGAGTACAAGCTTGTTAACCCCCATCCAGTCCCTAACAGCCTCGAGGCACTGGCACATCACGTCAACCGCTTCACTGAGTTGGCACGGGGCGGACAGATACAGCTGCGTATTGTCCGCATACTGATTCTACATAGGATTTGCTTAAAATTCAGCTACAGTGCTAACATGGCATCATAAGGGCTCAATAGAAGACTGATCAATTACTTGTGCCTCTGTTTTGCATTCCTATTATAATATGTGGGTTACCAAGATTTAGCTGAGCCCAGTGAGATTCATGTGTCTCACATATTTCATAAAGGAGTACTTGTAAGTATAATATTAATACAACACAATTCAAAAACTATTACATTCTTCAAGTTAATTATGATTATATATCATCTTTTACAGACTTGTATTTGAATGCATGCAGAAGACATTGCCTTATGTTGGCCTATTGAATTCAGTGTTATATATACTGCAAGTACACACACAGAGGTCTTTTAAACCTATTTTAATACAGTCAAGTTTAGCCTAGGACCTTGGTGCTTTATTACTTTGCCATAATGTGTAATAAAATATACAACGGCAATGTAGTAAACACATATAACAACCTGACTGTAAGCTGAATAGTTCTGTGCACAAAATGTTGGTATAGGAAACCTGCCTTGACTGGAAATGGAAAAGCTCAGGCATATTCTCCTTTCAGCCTGCCTCTCCCTCTGCCTTCTTGGCATGACAATCCAAGCTGAATAGGAGATATCACCCCACTGTGCTTTCTCGCTCCAGAGAAAGGAACACTAGAGTTGAGCAGTTAAATGAGAAGGAGGAGAAGCAGAAAGCAGCAGATGCCATGCTTTAATGTTCAAGAATGCAAATTGGGTTTTTGCACTACTGCTGGCTGTTTGAGATAATACTTAATGCAGTTTTAAGATGTACCCCAAAGATTGTATGTTAGTAATAGTAGCTCTTTTCTATTTAATACCTCTCAGTCATGGCGATCTGTTCCAACATGGCAGAACCTGTGTTTGCTTTCCAGTTTCCAGAGATCGATGTCCTCCTGGGAAAAACAAACAAGCCATATGAGAACAATCAATGCTCCCAAACATTGTAATTCCTCTCCAAACTGAACAAAAGAGGGAAAAAATGAGGGAAGCAGGACAGACTGAGTTGGCACAAAATCCTTTCAGAGCCCTGCTGTCTTCGAAGCTTTTAACTGTTGCTGATGATTCAGTCAATGCGTAACACCATCCATAAGCTGGAAATGGCCCTCTAAATGCTGGCAGCCTCCCACATAGTTACATCTTTATCCAAATCCTTGTTGGGTGTTCTTATATCAGCCTTATGAACTCTTTTGCAGGGTATGCCAGGCATTGTACAGTAGAAATGCCTGTGAAAAGGCTGTGGAATAATTAACCTTGCCCACTGTAGCATAGAATTTAAACTGCTCATGAAGCTCTATGCCAAAAAAGCCAAGCAAAAGCTTCCCACAGAAATCAGTGAGCTTTAGAATTGGCCTTAAAAAAAGGGAGATGATAGGATAAAAAGCTAAACCAGTGACTTTCATTGAGGTCTGCTTCCTATTGTGATAGAAATACAGCTATCTCTTCTGACAGAGATTGAATGGCACTAAAAACCACCCACTGACTTTCTCCCACTGATTCCTCAAGTGGTATTAAAGGACTCAAATCCTTTTTTTTTGTAACTGGTTATTAATGCCTGTGCTTGCTGGTAGTGCCACTGGCAGACTTGGTCTACTGAAATTACATTTAGAATGTAGCATCTACAAAATTGGCCCGCTGCATGATCAGATACTATGATCAAATGTCAGCTTTCACAGGCTCTTGATGGGCATCATCAGAAAGGTACGAGAACATAGCTGTCTTCTGAAAAGTAGAACATTTTGAAACTAATATTCAGAATTTTAATTTCAGTATCAGCCATGGTACCAGCTTTGAGCGCATCACTTGTTACAGTGATACAAATATTTTTCCACATACTGGAAGAGAACTAGCTATAAGATACATTTAATTACATTTTGGATGATGCTTGGGTAAGACCAACACAATGTGGTTTAATGTTTACAGCAAAGGCTAAGCAAGATATATGGAGAGGTTCCTTCAAATACATTATTATTCTGTTAAGGAAACGATATTGACAAGCTAAGGAAGTGCTAATCTTTCTGGACTTTTAAAAATCATTTCAGATCAAGAGCTGAATCTACTTTACAATTTTGGCTGATGTCTCCTCCTTGTGCAGTCTTAACTTTTGTAAGGTAGCATCTCTTCTGCCCTCAAGTAAAAGTAAAAGTTCCCCTCACACATATGTGCTAGTCATTCCCGACTCTAGGGGGCGGTGCTTATCTCCGTTTCAAAGCCAAAGAGCCAGCGCTGTCCGAAGATGACTCCATGGTCATGTAGCCGGCATGACTAAATGCCAAAGGCACACGGAATGCTGTTACCTTCCCACCAAAGGTGGTCCCTATTTTTCTATTTGCCTTTTTACGTGCTTTTGAACTGTTGGTTGGAAGAAGCTGGGACAAGTAACGAGAGCTCACTCCATTACATGGCACTAGGGGTTTGAACCACTGAACTGCCGACCTTTCTGATCAACAAGCTCAGTGTCTTAGCCACTGAGTCACTGCGTCCCTCATCTGCCCTCAGAAAAGATGGCATCACAAAAATAAATTTAGATCATCATGTGTTGTCTATATACATTTTATATCACACACAAAAATCACAGTTTACTAAGATCCATGTTGATAGCTTCAAGGAGAGGTTTAACACAACATTGGCAATATTACTGATAATATCAGAATGGGAAGTATAATCAACAGTGGTAAAATTAGCAGCATATATTCACAATTGGACTAAATTCAAGCAAAAATAGTTTCCATGCATATTATATATTACATAGCAAGGCAACTGTAAACATTACATTACATTACATTACATTTTAAGGGGAAAGAATTGATTAAAGAACTGAAGTTAGAAATACAGAAAATTTTGAATTGTATAAATCTTCAATATCAGTCAGGATAAAAATGGGAAGTTGGAAACTAAATATTTACTCAATAATGCTTTTAGCAGATCCCTCCCCCCCTTTTTTCTCTTTTCTCTTGGGTGATTTATCTTTAAATAATAAATAGTGGAGATATTGGCATTCAACTCAGACATTTAAAAAGAAACATAATCCTTTTCCTTTTTGTTAAAAACAACTCAATGCGTGTTGCTTTTTATCCATTATCAACAATATACTGAGCACTAACTGGACAATTTTGCTATTTCTTTGTCCACCTACCAATTCAATGTTTGCTTTAATTTTTTTTCTTTTTTGTCTATTTAGTTTTTTAAAAATATTAATAAAAATGAATTCCTTCCTCTCTCCCTCCCTCCTTTCTTTCTTTCTTTCTTTCTTTCTTTCTTTCTTTCTTTCTTTCTTTCTTTCTTTCTCTCCCCCTCTCTTTCTTGTACTCGTCAAATGAATGTACAAAAAATTTCTGAGATGCTATTGATGACAAAATGTCTTACATTTTGCTTGACAAATGTTCTTTGTAACACAATATATTTCAGAAAATATTATATTGTGAACAATTGAACAAACAATTGCATTTGGGAGTATGTTCTAAGAACGATACAATTATATCAAGGATTAGTTGTGGTTAAATTCCATGGGTTGCAAATTTTGCTTTTCCTGTTATTGTTGAGTTCTTAGTCTTAATTATTAGTTTCTATCCATTGCAAAAGGGCTTGTTATCCACATCCATAGTAAAGGCTGCTGATATTTAACACTTATCTAGTCCAATATCAGGTATAATATTTTCAGTTGCCATTTTCCCTAGCCTTCCGCAACCTATAACTGTTGCTGTCCATGTATATTGGGGCTGCAGCTCTAGAATTGCATCTCTCACATCTGGAGGGCACCAAATCCACTGTTGGTTGCCTAATCCTTTTAATAGATCTTCCAACATGTCTTTTTTTATGTGCTGCTGAACAGAAAAGCAACCGCAACATGTGTGAATTTCTTTAACTAGTGATTCAGAATCCTGTTAAGACAATATGTTTGGCAGCTGCCTAAAGCCTCACCAGAAGGGAATGCATTATATCAAAGTTATTATTTCTCTTTTCATTTAACATACATTACTTTTCTTGGCTAGCCTTTAAAACAAGAGAAGAATGCAATATTTAGAATGTAACATGTGTTTAGAATTCTAACATTTCTTTGGTTACTACTTTTGTTTTAAATTGAAAACAAAATCTCTTCAACATAGTCACAATATCTGTAAAAAAAAAACCCTCACATGTAAGCTTTGTAATTGTTGCCAATTTTCTGGATTCGGATGTCGTATTTGGAGTCCACAAAACTTTCTGTCGTGACATACGTTTTGGCCATGGCTACCACACTTACAATGTCCTGGAAATCATGCTGGTTCTCAATTTTCACCTATGATTGATAAAGATCCAAAACAGAAAAATGAAAAACAGTGCAGTCAGTCAGGGATTACTAGGAATTACTGTCATTTTGCTGGGTGAAATGCCCTGGGGAGAAAATGCATTTAAAAAAACTTGAGGGATAGGAGTTGTAAGACATTTCTGTGCTCACTGCTCACCTCTTTCAGAGAAACAGAATCGTAGTTTTGTCCATTGCTTACTTCCTCCAAAGCAATTTGAAATAAGCCTACTAATCATCTTCATTCCTATCAATCTGAGAATAATAGAACCACATAGTGGTTCATAGTGTCATGAATTGGTGTTTGGGGCTCAGGACCCCGGACAGCACCCCGAGGTTTGGGAGCTAGTTAGAGTTTTTAAATAGGATTCGGGTTAATGTCAGAGTTTCAATTAACTTCTCCAACGAAATAAGACTCCAAGGCTTGAAGTTCCTCAAAGTTCAATTTTATTAGAGATGTCATATTTGCACATCTGGAAAACCTGAATCTGAAAGCTTCCAGGTTTTTCCCACCCAAATGAATGTCAAAGTCCTTGCCCAGCACCCACATGTCCATCACATGGCCCAATCAGGCATTGTCCCAACTAAAGATGTCTCCCAGTCGCACTCCTCCAGGTGCAGGACAAGATGTCCTTGACTCTCTGACAAAGGAAAGTTATTGTGACTATATATCTCGCATATTCCATACTATCCCTCCTCCCATTTTCCCACAGCTTTAAATGTGGAGGCTGGAAGGCCCAATGCAAAAGATGGGTTCCAGACCTGACACATAGCAAGACAGAATAAGAAGACAAATCAATCATCACAATACATTTGCTATTTTCCATGATTTGTTCTAGATAACTATTTACCATATCAAAGCTATTGCAAGTCTTGAAGCAATGCCCCTCTCCCAATCCTTGTCATCATTCCACAGAAAAAGGAAATGAAACACATTATTGTTTGCTCTTTCGTGTTTTAAAATATGTACTGTGTGCATTTTCCTGTTCACAAAATATATAAATCAATCTGATGCTTGCAATGGTGTGAATCTGCCTATCAAGCCACCATTCATCCTCTACTAGAGATCACCTTAAAATGGAAGGATAGCCCAGAATTCCCTTAGTACATTCTAAAACAATTGCAGAATGCTTATGTTGCAAAAACAGGAACAGCACTTCTATGCTGCCACCAACTTGATTGCACTGGGGTAACCAAAATCAATTCTCCCACCTCTATCCCAAAAGGGAAGGGGAAAAAAGATCGAGAAACAAAAGGGGCCTCTTCACTCTTTTATGTAAAAATAGTATCCCCCTTCCTGGACTTGCTAAGAGGGCTAAAACTCAGAAAGAAAAAGGAAAGATAAAGCAAGAGATCCTTCCTGCAGAAAAATACCTATAGTCTCTCCAAAATCTCCCTGTTGAAAAAGATTATGATTTGCTGCTGCATCATCATCATCATCATCATCATCATCATCATCATCATCATCATCGCTGTTTTGATTAAAACAGAAATAGGCTCAGACTAAACTCAGTTAACATGGGATCACAAGAAACCAGAGCTCCTTTTGAATGGGCATAAAGACCTCCTTGGAAATGTCCTTGGAGTGCACTGGAATTAATAGAGCAGAGGTGGGTGGGGGATACTAATTTGAATCTCTTTTGTGGAACTGAACATCTACCCTCCAACCTGGAAACGTGATGGGTTGATTCTCACTTAAATCCAGTTCAATTTGAGGCATGTTCTTGCACAGGAATAGGAAACTCAAATACAAAGCCCAAAGAAGATAAGATAAGATAAGATACTTTATTTGTATGCCGCCCTTTTCCCTGGGGGGACTCAGGGCGGCTCACAGTTCAGGGGGAGGGGAGGACAAACCAAGTTACATATAAGACAATACATCATTAAAAGCACAACATTCATACTATTCGGGCAGGGTTAAGGTTTTTAGCCCCAGGCCTGTCGGGACAGCCAGGTTTTAAGGGCTATGCGGAAGGTCTGGAGGGTGGTGAGGGTACAAATCTCCATGGGGAGAAGGTATAAAAACCCACCCACTCTCAATTCCATTTTGTCAGCTGTACCAGAACTGTATGCTCTCTGTGTGTTGGTTCTGTTCACCAATAAACAGAATCTTTCTTTCCAATCAACCTCCATTTTATTCCCAGTTTAGAACTGGACCTGGATTTTTCTTCCAACAGTCTCAATATCACAAAGTCTGACAATTACTGCAGAATGCCTTGCAGTTGGCTGGAACTGTTGCAACTGGTACAGAATGCAGCTGTTTCAAACATCCTAAAGGAAATACGCTATATGCTACAAGTCAGGTTTCAGAGTTTTCATAATAACTTTTAAGGTCTTAAACAATGGTTAAAGACTCTGAAGTCTGAGAAATATCTGTTCCAGTAATATGTATCCGAAGCAGGAAGAAAGCTTTCTTAAAAACCACTGTGCCTGGGAGATATGCATGATGTAAGAATGTGGGAGAGGGCTTCCTATGTTCTGTCTCTCCCACTCCCTCTTTCTTTGTCTAGAGTTTTTAAATGCCCTTCCCTAATATTGTACAATATTGCTCTGTTTTTTTTACTCTTGCAGTAAAATCTTAACATAGCCCGAACATGCTCTATGATTCCTTCTGAAAATCTGTACCACTATATTATGATTCCTTTTGGTTGAGGCTTTTAAAAGTATTATTTATATGTATTGCATGTTACTGTGATTTTATGTATATCACGAATTATAACCTTTTCTGAGATTCTTAAAGATACAGAAATTAAAAAAACCCTGAAGTTATCTCAATTTTGCCTGGTGCTTTTAACATGTCATACACTAAAAACCATATCATCAAGCTGGAGATAATAACTATATTCATTCATATCATCTGGAAAGTACCAGATTGCAGAAGGAAGTTCCATCTGAGTTTGGTTTTGTATGTGGTTGAAAAGACACCAGTGTGTGTATGTAGTAGCAGTTTGCAGATTTAGGTAAATATGTGATGTGGCCTGCAAAAATCAGGATAACTGCTAGATAGCTTTAAAGAGTGAATGTTGGAATGGAGGGCAGTGGAAGGAATAAAAGTTAGGGGTTTTATCGCTTTGGTGCCATTTAGTGATTATTTGACATTTGCAGTGCCAGATCTGGTAGCTCTAGGTTTAGGACCAGAAAGGCTTATTGGATCTTATCCGGACTGCTTTTTACCAAGAATTGTTTGCTTGTCCCTGTCTTTACAGAGAAGGGTGCTCTTTGAGAGCTGCATGACAAAGAAAAATGAACAAACATTTTTCTGGCATGGAGTGGACCCATGTTGCTTCTGTCTGTTTGTGCAGCTGCTGGAGATATAGAATGTCTATGTGGAAAAGAAAGCAATTCTGCTGCCATTTTTAACTTTTACCATTGTAAATATATTATGGAATTGTAGAAATATATACTTTAGATGTTGCTAACAACCCCCCCCCCCCCAATCAGTGATAGTGCTTATTATTTTAACATGGTGTGTGACATTTGCAATAATTATACTATTGACTGCATTGCTATTAACTGTCAATATTATAAAACTGGATGCTTTTCTGTCATTAAACTTAAACATGTTAATAAAATAATCGCATTTCTCTTCCTGATTAAACATATACATCTGATTTTTTTCTCAGTGTTTGAGACTGTGATCTTGTTGGAGCCAACTTACCAACTTGTATTGTGCAATAAACATGATTTTTTAAAAAACAGAAATAAAAAAGCATAGTAAGCTGCATTTGGATAGAAAAATAGACATCTTAGAGCCACTAAGCTTGATGCTATGAAACTCCTTGCTGCATCTAATTTTATTTTTAAAATATTTACAGTAAATTTAACAGCAAAATTCTGGTGTCTCACTTTGCAGCCCCAAATGCATTCTTACAAAATAAAAGAGGACTTCATTTGGAAATGGACCAGGGGTGGGTTCCTGCCAGTTCTAACCTCTTCTATAGAAGAGGTTCCACAAATCTACAGTGCCGTTTAGAATCAGTTCCAGCTCCCTCCCTCCGTCCGTCCGCACATCATCAAGATGAAGAGTGAGAGGAGGAATTCTGGGAGTTGAAGTCCACAAGTCTTAAACTGTCAAGTTTGAATACCCCAGGAGTTTTTTTCCCTAAAGGGTTAGGGGTGCAAGGGTCTTGTAACTTGACAGCTTTAAGACTTGCGTGTTTCAAATGCCAGAGTTTCTGAGCCAACATTTTGGTTGCTAAGCGCCAAGCCACTCCCACTTGGTCACGTGTCTGGCAAGCCACTCCCACCTGGTCACATGTCTGGCAAGCCACTCCCACAAAGCAGGCCACACCTACAGAAGAGGTTCTAAAAAAATTTGAAACCCACCACTGAAATGGACTAACCTGCCCCAAGAAGACAGAGCTGAAATAGCAGAATATCTAGCAGTCCAAAGGACTAACTTCACCATTTAGTCTTCTAGTAAATTGACAACTTGGATTTAAGCTGGCAACTTCTTGGGCTAGCATAGGGGTGCCAAACCCGCGGCCCGCATCCAATGCATTACACACTGGCCACGTCCATCCCCGGTTTAGCAAAAGGGGAAAAAATAATGATATGTCACATGACTACAAAGTGACCCTGCGAGTTTGACACTCCTGGGCTAGGAAGTTAAGCAGGATTGGTCAAATATGTGAGTGAAGGGCCACAAAAAACACCTCAAGAAAACTGTCTATGTGGTCAACAGAAGTTGTACTTAACTGGACAGCATCATTATTTTTTATATCAGTTACACAATTTGAATTCTAAAGTTATTGTTGGAATACTGCAGCCCATTTAATAAATTGATACATGACTTAAAGAGGCGGGTTGCTGTTGACATCATCTCAGGGCAGAGATGACTCTAGAGCAGGAGTGTCAAACATGCGGTGTCACAGTGGTGTCACATGACTTATTGGGACTTTTCCCCCCTTCGCTAAACCAAGAGGGGGTGGGGCCAGCACATGATGCATCTGGCCCGCAAGCTGCAGGTTTGACACCCCTGCTCTAGAGTCATCTACAGGCTCTAAGAAATATTAGTTGGAGATCAACTTTATTCATGTCAAAACTTTGATTCAATTTTCTTTCTTCTGGAATCCTGATCCCCTTGTTCCCCCATTAAGTTTACTTATTATTGGTAGTCCAAATAAATGTAAACTATTAATCCTGAAACTGGTGGCCTCCAACTGGGTTGGGATTTTAACTTTCAGAATTCTAAATGCTGGCATGTATCATGGAAGTCCGAATTCATCTGGAAATCATCAGATTGAGGAAGGAAGATAAAACCTGAAGCCCATTTATCTATCTACAGTAATATAGAATTTAAAAAAAACTTGCTGCATTTACACATAGCTTTCTTGGCAAGCCAAAAACAGTTGGAAACAGAGTAATCACGTCTCAGGAATTCTTTAATTTGGATTACTGCACTCGGTAGGATGTTGACTTGGGTTTCCTGGCCTAAATGACCCTTCCCAATATATGGGTTTTTATGAAAAGATCAGGGACGGAAATTATTATACAGCCTACAAGCTCTCTGATTATTCTTTCCAGAACAATTTTGCTATTTCGGAGTATTACGTCACAATGATTGGAATTTAGCTAATCTAAACCTCTGAAACTTCCAGTAAGGGCAGACTCTCATGGTTTCTCTTTCTTTGGAAAGATAGGAGCCATGGTGGTGCAGTGGTTAGAATGCAGTATTGCAGGCTAATTCTGCTGCCTGACAGCAGCTTGATCTTGATCAGCTCAAGGTTGACTCGGTTTTCAATCCTTCCAAGTTGGGTAAAATGAAGGCCCAGATTGTTGAGGGCAATAATTTGAGATTCTGTAAAGAGGGCTGTAAAACATTATGAAGCGGTATGTAAGTAGGTGTCATTGCTATTGGCATTTGACCAGACTGCAATGTTATAACCACAGAGTAAGCATCTTGCTTCTAAATACTATATGAACACAGTCTTGTCTCACACAATGGCCAAATAAGAGTGTGTGAAAGAGCAGAAGCCGTATACTCTCTTGATTACAGGCTTCTTAGCTTTGAAATGTCTGTATGTGTGTGTGTGCATGCATGTGGGAGCATGCTTTTTTCAAGTCTATGCTTGAGAATAGGAGTGATTGCTTATTGTTAAAATTTGATTCTCCAACTTTATTAATGGGTGGCATTTTTGCCAAATAAAAGTAACAGTGTTAAATACTGTTAGAAGTGCTATCTAATAATCCAGGATGCTGGGATTAAAAGGATTACAAATTTCATATCCAGATAATGTTAAAATATTGTGTTATCTCTACTTGAAAACTTCTTTGAACTTTTTCCTATATTTTTCAGCCAAATGATCCCAAGAGCAATTAATGTTCAAACAAACAAACAAACAAACAAACAAACAAACAAAGGAAGTGGATGGTCTCACTATGCCTTTTGCAACTTCCTGTATCTGTTTTTTTAAGCAGATATCAGCATCCAAATAAAAGTATTCTGTGCTGATCTGCTGAGGTCCAAATAGATACAAGCATAATTGTATCTGATCCTTGTCTGCTGAGGGGTCAGTTATGTTTGCATGAAATCAGTTTGTGTACAGTATGTTTTTTCCCCTTTATACAACCACACACAAAAGAAGTAACTGCAGAGAAACGTTGCAGATTTGAGGAAAATATACATACTGTACTTCTTACATCTCACATCTTCAATGAGTTTGAGGACTTCAGGAAAAGCATTGGGGCACCACAACTTTGTAGGTACCCAGGAGCCCTCAGCATTTTATCATTATACAAGTAGTCCTCAACTTACAACCACAATTGAGCCCAAAAATTATGTCATTAATTGAGAAATTTGTTAAGTGACTTTTGTCCCATTTTACAACTTTTGTTTGCCAAATTTGTTAAACGAATCACTGCAGTTGTTAAATTAGTAACTTGTTTGTAAGTGAATCTGGTTTCCCCATTGACTTTGTTGAAAGTTTGCGCAAGGAGATCACATGATCCAGGGACATTGCAACTGTCATAAATATGGGCCAGTTGCCAAGCATCTGGATTCTGATCATGTGACCATGGGGATGCTGCAACAATTATAAGTGTGAAAAATGGTCATGTCACTTTTTTCAGTGCCATTTGAACTTCAAGTGGTCACTGAATGAACTGTTGTAAGTTGAGGACTACCTGTATATACCCATTTAATTCCTCACTCAGTTCATAGATTGTTTGCCTTCTAATTAACAGGCAAGGCAAGGCTGAATCCAGACAGCTTGGTAGATCTGCTGGCTAAAGGAGCCAAAGCTGACCTAAGTTTGACTGTTGCACACAATGTGCCTTATTTCACACACACAAGTGTGCTCTGCACTGCTGACTCTGTCTCTATAGCGTGTTTCAGAATAAGGAATAGCATAGCATAACACAGCACAGCACAGCACAGCATAGCTTAGAGCTGGAACAGACCACCCAACCATTCAAGCAGGAGAACCTATACCATTTCAGATAAGTGGCTGTCTAGTTTCTTCTTAAAAAGCTCCAGTGATGGAGTGCCCACGATTTCTGACGGGAAGTTATTCCACTGGTTAATTGTCCTCACTATTAGGACATTTTTTCTTAATTCCAGGTTGCTTCTCTCTTTGATTAATTTCCAACCATTGTTTCTTGTCCTGCCCTCTGGTGCTTTGTAAAATAATTTGATCCCCCTCCTTTTTGTGGCAGCTTCTCAAATTCTGGAATACTGCTATCATGTTACTCCTAATTCTTCTTTCCTTTAGACTAGCCAAACCCAAACCCTGCAGCCGTTCTTCATATGTTTTAATCTCTAGGCCTTTGAACATATTAGTTGCTCTTCTCTGAACTTTTTCCAAGGTCTCAACATATTATGTTAGAATATTAGAATGTTATTGGCAGTTGGTGTCTGAGTTTCACCTGATGTTATCTGCTTCAGGCAAAGACTTTGAGAATTCACAGACTGGCTGCTTTTTAAATTATTATTATTATGTGGTTAATCTTTGGTGAGATTCACAGCCTTGGGGCTGGTTGGTAGCTCAAGAGCTCGAGTCCTAACCAAGGACCTAGGAACTGTTCAGGTAACGTCAGAGGATATAAGCTGTTCCAAGTAGGGTGGTTTTTTGTAGAATCAGAATGTTCAAGTCTGATAAATTTAAAATTTCCAAATAGCGAGGTAGCCCTTTGGGTATTGCTTCAAGGACTCGAATTACAATCAGGGCAACACACAATTTCTTTTTCCACAGTCACTCAACTTCAATTTGCAAGTCCCGGTACTTTGTGATTTTTTTCTTGCTGTTTATCTTCAATTCGTGCATCTCCAGATATTGCAATGTCAATGAACCATACTTTTTTTCTTTTCAACTATTGTTATGTCAGGTGTGTCGTGGGCCAAGTGCCTGTCAGTCTGAATTCTGAAGTCCCACAAGATCTTGACTTTCTCATTCTCTAAAACCTTCTGAACCTGATGTTCCCAGTGGTTTTTGCTGTACTCAAATCCAAACTTTTGGCACAATTTCCAGTGAATGATCTTAGCAACGTGGTCATGGCGTTGTAGGTAGTCAGTTTGTGAAATTATTATTAATTATTATTATTGTTGTTATTTTAAAAAAATAGAAAAATAATTTGGGGTAATCAACAGCGTTGGCTGATTTGTCAACATGCCAACTGCAGGTACTTGTGTAATGTGTAGGCAATTGCTGATGAACAGTGCATGAAGGTGGGATATCTTTGTGCTGAAGTGAGGAGCTTGGATAGAAGTGCCCATATTTCAGAGCTGGGAAAGGAACATTCAGTAGAGGCAAAAAGCTGACTTTAAAACTGAGTATTAAAAAAGTACTGAAAAAAAATCAAGGCAGAAGACAATGCAAGATCAGCCCTTTCTGTGGCTCAGTTCATATGTTGCTCATGGCTTTATCTCCCAGGTCACTGTCAATGTTTCCCCCTTCAATTCCATTAACTTTTTTTTGAAAGGGGAAAACTTAATTAGGTTATAAATGAAAAGTGAAAGTATCTGGACTAAAGATGTATACTTTGGCTCCTTTCAAATAGGAGGAAATGGAAATTTAAAGAGTGGCTTTGTTTCCATGGAACACACACTGCAGGGTTTTTTTTAAAATCTCATAAGTCTTAGGTTACATGTTCAATTTTGGGTGCTCCTAATTTGGTGTTCAATAAACATATTTCTGAACTAAGTGTTGCACACTGTAGTTTTGGTTGGAACCACTAATTTGATAGATTTTTTTCCTTTCTCTGAATATAAGCAGCTCTGTATTAAGATAGATCTTTAGGTTTGAACAATTGAGTTTTATAAATAAGAGGTAGCAAATCTTCAGTAAACTAAGTGAAGAGTTTGGTTCTATCCCTAAAAGGCAAGGTGTGGTTTGACAAAAAAGAAGCAGCTTTTGGCCAGTGATCAGACTCATATATTAGTAAAGCTGTATGGAAATTTTATTTATTTAATTGCACAAAGGGAACTCGGACTACAAATATTAGTAATCTAATTAATTTTAATACAATTATAAGAGAAAAAGAGACAGAAGGAGTTGCAATATGCTGGACATTGGTGTGAATATTCAATAATGGCTAAGAAGTCTGAATTAACTATTCTTTTTTTATTGAAGATATGTGAATGTACAGTATGTGCCTTTAAATGTTTTGAGATTAAATATGAGATTCTAGGAATATTTAGCTTGGAATAACAGAATAACAGAGTTGGAAAGGACCTTGGAGGTATTTTCTGGAGCATATTTTGATTTGCATTACTATGAAGTTCTTTTCAAGAATATATATTTCATATACACAGACATAGACAAAGGGTGGAAAGCTTAAATATCGCTTATATTTTTTCTTGAAAGAACACAAGCACTAGCTCAGTGTGATATGCGTTCTACTAATTTCTCATTTCAATTTCCCAAGAGCTTCCATTTAGAAACCAAAGACTTAATTATTTTGCAAAGAAGTCATGCCAAGAAACAAACTATAAATCTTCTTACAGAAAGAATTTTAAAACTCAATTACAATGCTTCAGTTATTTCCATCTACAAGAGGTTTATTCTGAACAATCCATGTTACTAATAATTTCTAGAAACTGACATTGTGACACAATGTCACTTTCAGAAAAAAGATTTAATAATTGAGCTCATTATTTGAGCTCAATTTACAGCAAAGAGTGCAGCTGGTAAAATGAATCAGAATTTGTGAATGGGACGCTTAACCTGTGTTACATCTAAACTTATTTGCCCTCCTTTAAAGAAAATATTTGCCTGTTGTCAGCTAAAGACTTTTACTCTTTTCCTTTTGCAAGCAGTTTTTCATACTTCAGAATCACTTATTTCTAGCTTTGGAAAAAGCATGATGATGAACAAACTTTCTCCTCTAAAAGACTTGATGTTTAAACACGACATTAATGACCTTATTTTTGGTTACATGTAAAAAAACAAACAACCCAAATCCCCAAAGCATGAAAATACTCCACCCTAAATAATTCAAATAGTAACTACAAACAACTAAGTGTTGGTCCATGAATTGCCTTAAATAGGTACTTTAAAAAAGAGAAAGAAATATGACTAACAGGGATATGAAGAAATCTCTTTATTTGATCTAATTTTAGAGGCCTAAAAACAAAGTTAAAGTTACAAAAATACACATTACCCATAAATAGGAAATGTACTTTCCCTTCAATATAAAACTGGCACAACACTGTTCCATGATCTGGTCAAAGAAAGGTGAAGACTCTATTTGAAGGAAAGTGGTACGGTTGGGAGCCAGGTTATTATATAAATGGCATATTTCACAATGAGTGTTTTAAGTTTCATATAGATATGGAGAAATTTGTAGATATATCCTGTCCTCTCATTTGGTCAGTAATAGCAATAGCACTAGAAATAGCACTATTTTACAACCCCCTCTAAGCCCCCTCAAAGCAATTTACAGAGTCAGCATATTGCCTCCAACAATTTTGGGTCCTCATCAGAGGTAGGTTGCTCCCGGTTCAGCCTGGTTCAGCCGAACTGGTAGTGGCGGTGGTGGGAGGCTCTGCCCATCCACCTGGACACTTCTGCACATGCGTGAGCATGAGCAAACTGGTAGTAAACCAGTAGTAAACCAGTTATCAACCCACCACTGGTCCTCATTTTACCCACCCCGGAAGTATAGAAGGATGAGTCAACCTTGATCCTGGTGAGAATTGAACTATCAAATTGCAGGCAGCTGGCAGTCAGTAGAAGAAGTCTGCAATACTGCACTCTTACCACTGCTCCACTGTGGCTCATAATAGGTCTAGAGAAAACCTTTGCAACAATTTTTTTGCGCGCTGAACCAGCAGTAATGCCAGCAGCAACCCACCCTTGAGCCGTGACCCATGACTCCTTTTTGGAAACAACCATCTGATCTTGGAGTCTTGCATGATGTTTGTGTCTGTATGACAACCTTGACCTATATCTTGGAACTTTTGTTAAATAAAATCCATTCAGATAAGTTTCTTTCAGAGAGTCTGTTTTGGCTTGCAGTCCTTGTCTGCTGATATATTTTGGCCTTAACTAAACAGCTAATAAATGAGTATATAATTGGAATTTGAATCAGGAGACCTGGGAGATTTCAATGTCAGCTTGTACGACCTGGCTAGTATTACATAAATATAGAGTGGGACAAGTTAAAATTCAAAAGATTCATTCGTAAGAACATGTAGCTTTTGTTATTAATGTAGCTTTTGTTATCAATCTGTTTATACCTTTTGAGATTTCTTGATTTACATATAATTAATGTAGTTCAGCTCATCAATATAATTCAGATTGCAAAGGTGGGCTGGTTGAAGAATTTTGATGCTGGTGTGAAATAAAAATGCTCCATTCAAATGACACCATTTATGTTCTTATGATTTGGAGGGTTGGTCACATTATGCCACCAACAATTCTTTTGTTGTCTTTTGTATTTTATTTCATGGAAAAAGGCAAAGAGAGTGAGAATAGGGACAATGATAACTGTGACAAGTAACAGCAAATATGTAATTGGGAAAATATGTATTGGGGAATTAGAAAGTAACCCTGCAAGCTACATTATGAGAAATATTTAGTCCCATGCTTTGTATCCCTTCTTAAAATATTTTTCTTTAAAAAAAATATTTGCCACCTCAGTAATTCTTGTAGATAATTCTATAAATTGAACAATCAGTTTGGGTGTTCTCTGACAGTAAGTATTAGAGGAGTTTCATTGTGTGGGTAGTTTGTTTCCAGTTTCTGATGTCCAGAAAAAGTATATACACATCTTCCAACAAAATGAATACCCATGCAACTTTATCAAAAAGTACCTGACCATTCAATTCACTACTGCACAATCAACACAAGCTGCGAAAAGACTAATTCTGCTATACACCAAAAATATCTCAAACAACTTAAAGACTATTGTAATCAGCAAGCCCTCCAAAACATTTTCAGTAAACCAAAGACCAATTCGGACAAATACTCAAGCAGCAAACAATAACCTAATCAAGGAAATACTAAGGAGAAAAGAACACTCCTAGTAACACCGACAGGACAAGCTACAATATATAAACAGCAAATTTCACTCTTTTTTAGCACTGAAAATGTTACTTGTCTGGTAACAAATTGTTTGCAAGAAAACAACCAAGTTCAGAGAGCACTAAGGACTCTACAAGCTTTGTTTGCCAGGGGTAGAAATTAAGGCAGAGAACTGAATTTTCTTCCTACAACAAATCTAATAGTAATAGGATTCTCCTAAAAATCTGATGGGGAAAAGTGCTAATGCTGTAAACCATCTTATTTCAGTCTTTCTCCCTCTCCCTCTGTAAATAAACTTTATACCACAGAAATGTTGAAAACCTCAATGAATCCTTTCAGAAAATCTTACCATTAAGAAGCGAAGTATATAAACATAACCATAACTGAAGATAATGAACATTTACTTCTGACAATTTTGATCCTACAACCAAACTAGTAAAGAAAAACTTCTGCTGGGGTCACTGAAGTTGAGGCACCCCCCCCCCCATATGATATCACAAACTATCAGATTAGTTTATATAAAATCAAAGTCAAAGACCAGTTATTTTCAGTGCACATTTCTGGATTGAGTATAGATAAATTGCAAGATTAGATCCAGGAAAGGCAATTATCTTAAGTTACTTTACATGGGATTACTGTAGAGGCTTTTGCATGGGTGAAGATAACAAATGGACTTGCCAAGGATTGAGTTGCCCTCTTAAGATGTGGCATCCAATTAAAAGGAAGCATTGTAATTACTGGCTTCCTTTTAATATGAAATGAAATAGAATACATCAGAATGGCAATATATTTTTGGCTTCTATAGAATTCCAAGGTTTGTGCAGCAGGAAATCTTGGCTATGACAGCCAAACACAAGAACTTATCTGATTTCTAATTTGCTCTGAACTCTTGATCTGTTGGCCGGTAGATCTGAATTTCCTTCCTGCTGGTTCAATCAATAGTTGGCATTAGATAAAGTAAATACGCATTGAATTATAAATCTCTCTCTCTCTCTCTCTCTCTCTCTCTCTCTCTCTCTCTCTCCTTCAGTCAAAAAAATTACCATAGAAGATGACATTATAGAAGAAATTTTGAACTAGATTGAAGAGCACTTGGACAATTTCATGCTCAAACCCAATATATCAACCCTAGAAGATGGAATTGCTTAATCAATCAATTGATGTGATGACATATGGATGTGAAATTTGGACAATGCAGAAGTTTAAAGTTGTATAGTTGAAAACATGGCAAATGCTGAACATAGCATAAAGTGATAAAAATATAAGTATATAGGTTTGCCAAAAGATAGGAGTACATAACATAGCTAAATAGATTGCCTCATGGAAATGGAATGGGCTAGCCATATCACTTGATGAGCATATCTATGCTGCAAAACAATAATCCTTGATTACATATGAACTAATCTTAAGAAACCTAGAAAATGTCCAAAGAAATACTGGGAAGTTGATACAATTTAATTTGAAAGTATTGTGAAAAAGCTTTAAAGCAGATGAAGAGGCCTTTATTCTGAAGTGGATTGATTTGGGCTGATAATAAATCATGTATTTGCATATGCACATACAGTATGTGTGCATTCATGGGCTGTGATGGTTCAGTAGTTAAAAACACTGGGCTTGTCGGCTGGAAAGCAGGCAGCCTGGGTTTGAGACCTGAGCAGGCAGCCTGGGTTTGAGACCTGAGTACAGGGGTGAGCTCCTGTACTTGCCCAAGCTCCTGCCCATCTAGCAGTTTGAAAGCATGGAAATGCAAGTAGATAAATATATACCACTTTGATGGGAAGGTAACAGCATTCTGTGTGCTTTGACATATAATCTTGCTAGTCACATGACCACGGAAATATCTTTGGACAATGCTGGATTACAGAGTGATGATGTTTTCTTTTTAGAAATGTGTGCTCCTTTGTCTGGAATAATTTGCCTAATTTGTGGATTTTTCCAATCCATAATGGGAATACAAAAAGCATTTTAAAAAGGTGGATGATCACAGTGGCCCAGTATTTAATTCAAATGGAAGCCAACTATATTAAAATTAAGAAAAATATATAAACATTACGGAATGGTACAACCAATTCACTTTTTAGGCTTCTTTACTCTCAATTTAAATTCTACCAGCTTTAGTCTCTCATTTGTTTGCTATATATTTGGTACTGGTAGGTTTACAAATTGTACTAAGTTATACTGTGGTTTTAATTGTATAGGTTGAGATATGTGCTAGGCCAGCGATGGCGAACCTATTTTGGCTCTCGTTCCATAAGCGAGGGAGGAGTGAAGGGGGGCCATGCGTGGGCGTGCCACACTCATAATGCAATGCGTGACCCCCAGCGCACATGCGCGCATGACAGGCGCCCCCCCATTTTTTGCATGGTTTTTTTCTCCCTCCCCAGGCTCCAGAGGCTTTATAGGAGCCTGGGGAGGGCAAAAACAGCCTTCCCCTGGGCCCTCCAGAGGTTTCAGGAGCTTTCCTGAAGTCACTTCTGGTTTGTCCATTGGGCCGTTTTTAGTCTTCCGTAGCCTTCAGGGAAGCCTCCGGAAGGCTCCTGAAAGTTCCGGAGGGCTTAAACCAGCCCTACGAGCAAACTGGAAGTCCGTTCCTGAACTTCTGGTTTGCCCGTAGAGTCAGGTTTTTGCACTCCAGAGGCTTCAGGGAAGCTCCTGAAGCCTCCAGAGGGCCACCGGGGGGCAGGGGAGTCTGTTTTCACCCTCCCCAGGCTCCTATAAAGCTTCTGGAGCCTGGGGAGGGTGAAAAATGGCCTCAAAAAAGGCTAAAGTCAGCTGGCCAGCCGTGCATGCATGCTGGCCAGCTGACAGGCAATGCCTCACTTGCCCTGACAAATGCCTCTACGTGCCACCTGTGGCACATGTGCCATAGGTTCCCCATCCCGGTGTCCTAGCATGTGTTGTATGATCCAAAGCTATTGTGATTTCCTCAAATATCACGATTAAGCAAGACCCACATAAGCCAGGTAATTAACTGTTTCTCAGATTAGTTTAGTTCTTCCTTACAAGGTTGGTTGCCAAGCAGAGAAAGTGCTTGTTAGACTGAAGAGGTCTCAACTTTCTCCTTACAAATGAATTGCCACTTAAGTTCAAAATCAAGTTCTTATTTGCCTTGGAACAAAGAAGATACTGATATAAAAATAGAATTCCAGGAAAAATGGCTTTATTGGGCAGAAAAACCAAGTTATAGCATATTTTGTAGCGTCTGAGAATTATTCTAACTAATAATAAGATACTGTTATTTTCAATGCCAATGGATATCCTAGGATTTATTTTTGCTTTATTTTATTAAAACTGAATGCACACAGATATATGTGCCAGAAAAGGGGGAGAAGGGGGAGAAGCAGGAATATTTTGCCATGTTGCTGTTAAAGGCTCTGCAATTAAAAATTCTGCTTGTACAATGAAAGACAGAACCTAGCTTTCCTAGAAACAATTATCCCTGATACGTTTCCAGGTTTTGTGAATTTACCATGGAAGAAAATATACTTGCCCTCCTCATATTATATTTCCTGTAACCATTTTTTACTTCAATATCCTGCCTGCTAGATAATAACCATCTGTTTCTTTCATATGGTCTGGCCAACACGATCAATATATGGCTTTACCTCTTTTAAGAAAGGGCTGAAACAAAGATTTTAGAAGTTTGACTTATTGGACTGAAGAGGTTCTGCATATTCATGTGAGAATGTCTATGCATGTGCTTACCTTTCCTATTCCTGCATGAGCATGTCCCAGCTTGATGACCATTGGAAAAACTGGAGTTGTGAGCTGAAAAGAGAAAGAAATCGCTATCAAAGTAGAACATGAAAGCCTGTTTCAATGTTGCGATTTCAGTCTGGATGTGTTCAACAGATCCTGGAAACATTTGGTTATCATATGATCAAAAGAAAATATGTCTGACAGTCTTATGGAGAATGAAGCTTTCAACAAGCACTTCCCAACAACTTTTGTCAATATCTTCTGGAGAACAAAGCCTAGATATGTGGCAGATGCACATGAGTGCACATGAATGGCTTTAAAAAATAATTTAACAGAATTCTTCAGATGTGACTTTATAAGCAGCTGCCACACACACTGCTCAGATATTGGTGGAAGTTATTTGGGGATTTAAAAATATGTTAAATTTGCAATCACCAACTGTTATGTACAAGTCTCCCAACTTCTACTTGAACCATTATATTTATTTGTTGTTAAATTTGGTATGTCACCCTTCAAAAGCAGATTGTTCCAGGAGACTTCATAACAAATTAAAATTGCAAAATAAAAATGTAAGAACAGTTTGCATTAATGTAAAACAATTAAAACATATTCATTTAAACAGCTTTAACAGCATTTTTGTTTGAAATTAGCATACTATTTTATTCAGAGCATACAAATTAAAAATGTATTTTAACTTGCTTAAATGCAGTAAAAGGGGATACATGCTGGGAAAAGACAAAACAAAGTTAGAAGAATATCTCTGAAAAAGTTGTTTTGGATAGCCATTGAAGTCACAAGGAAAGGCTCCAATATCAAGGCTCTAAAGGTCTTAGTGTACATGTAAGAACTTAGTGAAAACAATATATTTATGTACTGTATGTATTTATCCAACCAGTGCATATGGTCAGCCATCTGTTAAAAAAAAACCTTCAGTAATGAACAAAATAAGAAAAAGAGAAACCAAATAAAACACAATCAAGGCACAATCAGATACAACTGTACTAGAGATCCCCCCCCCCCAATGAACATCCTGGATTAAATAGGGGAAAGCCAGATCCTTGTGAAAGGCTAATAGAGTTGGGACTGTCTGTGTTTGGAGAAAGAAGCTATTCCACAGGGCAGGTAATATGACAGAAAGGGACATTTCCGGAGACTTACCAGGCGACAATGTTTCATTGAAGGTACCTGGACTATGTCCATTCTGCCAAATCTGGTGGGATGGTGAATACCACTGGGGATTAATTGGGTCCCATGCCATGAAGGCTTTAAAGGTGATAGCCATCATTTGGAATTGTATCTGGAAGCTCACTGGCAGCCAGTGCAGTTCTCATAGCAGTGGTGTTATATTGATGTACTGCAGTTGAACCTTTCAGTTCAGAGGTGGTATTCTGCTGTTCGCACCGGTTTGGGCAAACCCGTAGTGGTGACGGCACGAAGCTCTGCCCACCCACCATACATCATCACTGACCTTCTGTTCATTCCCAGAAGGTACTGCGCCAGTGGTGGGTTTTAGGTGGTATGCCCCAGTACGGGCGTATTGGTGCCTGCCGGGAGCATCGGGTACCATTCCAGTATGGGCTCCGGAGGGCCCACCCACCTGCCCAAACTCCCTACATGTATTTGAGCTCTTCGGCGCTTCTGCACATACACACGGAGCATACAGTGACTGTGCGATGCTCTGCTGAGCAGCTGGAGCATCGCGGAGGCGTCACAGAGGTAAGGACGCATGCACGTGCTCTGTGTGTGTGCATGCATGCTGCATGCGTGCATTTGGGATATGCCGGGTTCCATTGCACCATACCGGTTGCAACAGGATCTGGAACCCACCAATGTACTGTGCATGGCCAGACGCACGAGCTACCGAACCAGTAGTGAAGATAAGAGGATTTCATGCCTGTTCCAGATACTCTTCAAGAGCAGCCTCACACTGAACATGTTGTGGTGATTTAAACGGGGGGGGGGGTGGTGGTGGTGGTGAGGGTTGACTAAAGCATGAGTGATTGTGATTAGTGCCTCCTGATCTTCAAATGGGCACAACTGGTACACTTGGAATTAATGTAAAACTCTCCTGGCTATAGCTGTCACCTGCTCCTTGAACAGAAACTATGCATCCAAGAGAACCCCAGGTTTCAGATATTGTAGTTTGTACCTGTGAAAGTCTTTATAAGTTAATATCACCCCCTTGAACTAAGACCAGAGATGAACAGGAAAGTTCTTATAAAACTAGCTTAATATGTTTATAATGCTTATTTCTACTCAGTAGAATATCAATAACTACTTCAGCTTCAACCACAACAATACACAATCACACAATAGATGCAAACTTAAAGGTTAAACTGCTCCAAACTCAGTTGCAGAAAATACAACTTCAGCAACAGAGTGGTCAATGCCTGGAATGCTCTACCAGGCTCAGTGGTTTCTTTCCCAAACCCCCAAAACTTTAACCTTAGACTGTCTACTGTGGACTTCACCCTATTCCTAAGTGGTCTGTAAGGAGCGTGCATAAGCGCACCGACGTGCCTACCGTTTCTGTCCTACCAACCCCATTTACTCGTCTCCATTTCATGTATCCATAATCTTGTATATACTTATATCTATTATCTTATAAATGCTTGTCAAACCAAACAAATAAAAAATAAAATAAATATTAACTGAAGTATGTGGATAACTTTCAAGGGCAACCCCACATGTAAATACTTTAAAGCAGGGATCCCCAAACTTGGCAACTTTAAGACTTGAGGACTTCAACTCCCAGAATTCTCCAGCCAGCATCTTAATGTTGCCAAGTTTGAAGACCTGTGCTTTAAAGTAAATTAAATGTGTTGTTGCTAGGACACTAATTACTGTACAAGGTTATCTCTGTCTGAGAAGAATGATAACAGGCAGATCAGTGTACTGTGGTAAAAGGCACTCTGTGTCACAGTAGGCCTCTAATGACCATGAAAGCTCTAGAAAATCTCCAAGCTATAAACGTAATTATTTAGAGGCCTGCAGCTAATTCCAGAACATGCTGAATGCCACTCTGCTTGACGGATAAGCCTTCCACTAACTGTATTCCTGGCTCATTTGGACTAAGCTGCAGTTTGTTGGCCCTCACCCAGTCCATAATGTTGATTCAACATTTTCACTGCCAGTACTAAATCTGATGAAAAGAGGCAGAGTTGTCACATGCATATTGATGATGCTTTATTCTAAATCTTAATGTGATCTCATGCAAAGGCTTCATATACATGATAAATAGTCTCAGGAATAAAACAGAACTTTGGAATCTTTTTTGTAGCCTCCTTTGTAAGATGATTAGTTTTGGGCGTCATGGTAGTCCTCACTTTCTGTAACACTTTAGCCTAAGAAATATGAGCAACACCAACCAACCAACCAACCAACCTTGCTTTTAGGAAAAGTTAATCACAGTACAGTTCTAGCAAGCTTTTGGCCTAAAACCTGTAGGGAGAATTATAATAGTTAGCTGACTGCCATTGTTATTTTGGATCATTTTGTTTGTATTGCATTGTATGCTGCATAGTTAAGGGACATGGTGGCTTAGTGGCTAAGACACTGAGCTTGTCAATTGAAAGGTCAGCAGTTCGGCAGTTTGAATCCCTAGCAAAGCGTAATGGAGTGACTCCCGTTACTTGTCCCAGCTTCTGCCAACCTAGCAGTTTAAAAGTATGTAAAAATGCAAGTAGAAAAATAGGAACCATCTTTGGTGGGTAACAGCGTTCCGTGTGCCTTTGGTATTTAATCATGCCAGCCACATGCCCACGGAGACGTCTTCAGACAGCACTGGCTCTTTGGCTTTGAAACGGAGATGAACACCGCCCCCTAGAGTCAGGAACAACTAGCACATATGTGTGGGGGGAACCTTTACATTTACTTCATGCTGCATAGTGCCCATAGTCTGTAAGGACTGGAGCAGCATATAAATATTTTTACAAAAATGAGTAAGATTGGAGCTGCTAAAATTCCACCCTCTATTCTCCTGAATCTTTTTTTCCCCCTTTGAAGCTGACCACCATGATGGGAAAAGTATAGATAACAAAATTTAGTACTTTAGATTCATCAAACAGAATGATGCAAATTATGTTTAGTTTTAAAAACCAATAAAATATATTATTCCTGTTCAATCCTCAGTTTTCTCTTTAAAGAGAAACCTGGTTAAGATCAAAATATAGAATGGAGTATGTTATCTCCATCTGTGGCAATTCTATATATAAGAAGTTATTCTTCACTGAAGCTCTCTGTTGCATTATGTTGATTAGCAAGAAAGGTGGCAAGGTGGCAAACTTCCAATATCTGACTTTATTTTTGAAATTAAGAGTACCTCATATTGCAGAGTTCCAAATTCCCATAAACATATGGTTTCCCATAAACCATATGTCACAGTTCTTTGGGAAGGTGAGAGAGCAAGGTTATCATAGCCATGGCCAGGGCCAGGACATGCTCTCCCCAGCAATATTGCCACTACCTCTCTTGTTTGATATAGCTTTGGAATGGGAAACATGGCTTTGCATCCAGACAGACTAAACTCTGCAGTGGTTGCACACGTAGCCCACACTAAGGAAATGTCAGAGGTAGGGTCAAGTTGTGATCATTTACTCCCATCACTAACATCAATGCTGGCAGATTTTCCTGGTTCAAAGTCAGAACGGCAATGAAAAAAGTCACTTTTGACTTATTTTCACACTCACCACTGTTGCAGCATCCCATTGTCATATTATCAAAATTCAGATCAGAGGTGGGTTTCTGGATCGGGCAAACAGTAGTGGCGGTGGTGGGAGGCTCTGCCTATCCACCTGGATTGCGCATACACGGGGCAAACCGGTAGTAAGATAAATAGAAACCCACCGCTGATTCAGATAGTTGGCACAGTTTCTGTCCCAGGGTCATGTGATCAAATTTGTGAACTTCTCACAAGCAAAGTCAATGGAGAAACCAGATTCATTTAACAACTGTGTTGCTAAGTTAACCGCTGCAGAGATTCCTTTAACAACTATGCCAAGAAAGGTCATAAAATGGGGCAAACTTAACAAATGTCTCACTTAGCAGTAGGAATTTTGGGCTCCATTGTAGTTGTACATTGAGGACTACTTGTTTTTGCATATACAAGAAACATTATATTATAATTTCATTTTCATGTGCCTTCTCATTACACACAATGCATTAAAGCAGAAATACATGTAGCTTAGAAGGACACTAAATGTCTGTGTAAGCACCACACCTCAATCTAAAGAAAAGATTAGTCATATGTCATGCAACTAAAAAGAAAGCATTTAAAAGCATAATGAATTTCACCAATAAATGTATGAATTGGGTACTGATTGAGACTCCCTGCAGAAGCATTCCATAAGGCATCATCATTAAAACACTCTTACTTTTAGTAGTCAACCGTCTCACTTGAACAGTGAACTTCCAGTCATAGTGTCAATCTTGCCAAGTAAACCAGTCAAGAAACATGATTACATGAGTTAAATCTACTTTATTAAGGATACATTGACAGATCTTGCAAGTTGGAAGGTATGAACTTCCCACACTTGTTCCATTATCTCAGGCCCTTCCTTTGTTTCTCTGACCATTAAGGGACTGCAGCCTCTTGTCTTAATGTTTCCCAGGCAACATCTCTTTTTTTCTTTCCTCAAGGTCATCCATGCATTCTGTGATGATCTGGGGCAAGGCACAATGGCCACACAGTCAGCTGATAGTTCAAAATACCTGTTTATTACCTCCAACTTTCCCTCAAATGCTCCCCCATTTATGGCAGTCCCAGAGCAAAGTGCTCCCCCCCCCTCCCACACACACACCTCCAGTAGTCCAGGAAAATGCTGTTAGTACAAAGCAAGAAGTCTAGCGGAGCAAGGGAATAAGTCAATGAGTCCAGAAAGCAAGGAATAAGGCAAAAAATCTAGCAAACTCCATATGTCATCAACGGCACACAAAACTCCACAAATTCAGCATTTGTTCCCAACAAATGCCCCTCCATACAGCATTTCCTTAAGTCTCAGTCCCCAAGTGTGCTTGCGAAGAGGGGTGGGGCGCTCTCCCCCTGAATTATTGAGTCAGTCTGTGCTGTTCCTGCCCTCTCTTCATTCTCTGTGCTCGGGGATCAGGAGTGGGAGGTCCTTGCTCATTGCCTGAGCTCCGTTGCTTTTCATCTCCACTGCCTGTCTTCCCTTAGTTATCCTGCCCCACTTTCTCCCTGCTGGCAAGCTGTCCCAAGCCTGAGTGGCCTGGTGCTGCCTCATCCTGCTGCCTCATCCTTCCTCTGATGCCAACAAGGCCACCCACTCAACGACCATCGGGCCCAGCTCTAGCTCATCTTTTCTGCGGATTCAGGCTCCGATGGGGGCATAACACATTCCATTACACTTAGAATGTTACTTTTGCTCCCCCTATTTACCCTTTCAAACACTCCCCTCCCTGACTTTCCCTTTTCCTCTTTCCATTCTTAGCGTTATGTACTTCTCTAGTGGATTTCAGAGAAGTTGGAATGAGGACCAGCAACCTTTCCTATGGACAATTCTTTTGCACTGGATGAAGCAAAATATGCTTCAAGGCTCCCCAAAATAATCTTATGGTCCTCATAGGTGAAGATTGGTATAATCCAGTTCCCGTGTATATTCACTTGTAATAATTCTTGTGGCAATCAATAATTCTACTGCAAAATAAATGTGGTAGGATTTCCACTTTAATGATGTGCTTGTGCTACATGCATGAAGGGCATAACAGCCTCAAGAGTGAAGCTGAGACCCAAGCCGGCTATTTATATAACCCCAGTCACAGTTCTCGTGGGAAGGTGTTGAATATAATTAAGAAAGGATATGGCAAGAGTTTAACTAGAACAAACATGTTTGTACTGAAACCTTGTATAAAACAAACCATGGAACTCCAGAGTATTTGTTTAGTTAAGATTTGTTTTCTTATGAGAAACAGGAAAACAAAAAGGATAATGTTATTTGAATTTACAAAGTCGCCTGTACTGATCGTAGAAGCAGAGGCTGGTAGAGTTATGGAATAGGAAATGACACTGTCACACTAGAGACAAATGAACTATTCACTGTAAGTAAAGCAACAGGATGAACCCTCCAAATCTTAGTTGCACATTTGAATGTTTGATGGTTTTTTTTTTAGTTATTCCTATTTTCCCAATACAGCTAGGGGCTAGCTGAAATAGTTTCCTGCCGGCAACAAAATCTAGTTGGAGGACTGGCCAAAATTAGCCATACAGCAGGGGTTTCAAACTCAAGGCCCGAGGCCCAGATCTGGCCTGTCGGGTGCTTAGATCTGGCCTGCAGGACTGCCCTGGAAATAGGGAAGAGCCAGCCTACAGTGCCTCTGCAAGAGAAAACAGAGCTTGTGAGGTCTGCATGCAGCCTTCCAAAGCTCCATTTTCACTGGTAGAAGGTTGCGGAAGGCAGTCGCAGCTGAAATCGGAGTTTGGGAGCCTGTTTTCGCTGGCAGAGCGCTCAGGCCATCGCAGGCACCCCCAACATGAGTGAGATCGTGCTGTCCACACCCACCCTGGTCACGTCCACCCCAGCCCCCCAAGACGAAACACAATCCTGATGCGGCCCTCAATGAAATCGAGTTTGGCACCCCTGCCATACTGTGTTCGTACAGAAGACAATTGGATTGACAATGGAACTTACATTGGCACTGAATGAGATAGCTCCATCTCTGGAGAGGCTGTAGATACGAGACCTGCCATTGCAACATCCAGTTTATGCTGGTTAAACCTGATGCCTAATGAAGACAGAACTTAAGGTTTTACCAAAGTGGGCTCCAATGCCTTCTGTAGCATTTCAGATATCTGCACCTCATAAATGCCACTTGAAACAGAGTGATTGCTCTTGCTGCAGATTAAGATCAGTCTAAAAGACGGGGCAATAAAGTGACAGCTGTTCTCATTTAGGCTAGCAGTTTCTGGAGCCCATCTTTCTCTTCTATACACAAGCGATCACAGATTTGTATAAAGCCGATATGTGCTTAATTCTATATAGAGATGTATATTCAGGAATATTTACTATAGTCATAGCAATAAAACAAAGCATCTCTGCTTAGGGGTTCAGGATTTATTTCCCGTGCTAGTTCAAGCTGCGGTCCTGATGCAGCTTGAACATGTACTGTAGATGGACAATTTTACAGGTCTGGGTCTTTGCTTTCATGGTCCTTAATTTTTAAAGTTGACCTCAACTGGAGAGCCAGCCCTTCAAACAGAAAATTGCTTTTTTTTCTTTGTAAAATAAGACATGACTATTTTAATTTCATAGAAGAAATCAGAAGAGTTTTCACAAGCAGCATTTATGTTTGTTGGATTTATTCCCAAACTGAGTCTTTTAGGAAAAGAATAATGAAGAACCCCTATCTCCAATCTTTTATTTTTTAATATTTCACACAATGTTTCTGCAAAACAGAAACACCAACCATTTTCATTTTTCATTTCATTTTAATGACATTTATAGGCCGCCCTTTTCCCTGAGGGGACTCAGGGCGGCTTACAATAAATAGGAAGGGGGTGCAAGACAAAACACAAGAAAAAAACGTGTGAATAAAAAATAAACCAGTAAAACACAACATTCATTCAGCATTCGGGTGGGGCGAGGTTAGGGTCTTATCCCCAGGCCTGACGGGATAGCCAGATCTTGAGGGCTGTGCGGAAGGTCTGGACGGTGGTGAGGGTGCGAATCTCCATGGGGAGATCGTTCCAAAGCGTCGGAGCTGCAACTGAGAAGGCTCTCCTCCGCGTAGTCGCCAGTCGGCACTGACTGGCGGATGGAATTCGGAGGAGGCCTACTCTATGCGACCTGTCTACAGAACCGGTAGTAAAAAAAATTGAATCCCACCACTGCCATTCTCCTGAAAAAGGGAGTGACATTAGGTAACCTACACCATTTTTTTTGTAAATAAAGCAAAAACATAGATAAGCATTTGCAAGAGTCAAGAATCAGAAACCTCAGCCTGATCTTGGGAAATAAGAATGGTGGAATATCCAAGCATGCAGGTGGGCAAATTTCACTGATGCAAATTCTTTCAGCAACATGAGTTGGCATGCTTCCTGTTAGTTTAGCAGCATAGTTACTTTACATACCTGAGCTCTAGTATGTTTATTCATAGGAATTAACAATTGACAAGAAGTTAGTGTGGACTTGAGGTGTAATTTTCTAAGAACCAAGTTGATTGCTAAAGTTTCTCCTAGCTGGTGGTCTTTTTGCTCCATGGTAAACCACAATGGAGAACAAGCTCTCAAACAAGACCTACCCAGCACTTTGACTATTGTTTCCATAATTGCCCTTGAAAAGCTGGAGGATAATTTGTGGTGTCTCTTTACTTCTGGAACAAAGAAATCTCAGACCACAGGCCTCTGTTCATAATACTTGCTTTAGTTAGAGCATGCTATTGTAGCAGCTGGTGGGTCCTGGCTAGACATGGAGCTTTTGCTACTGTCTTTCCAAGATTGTGTCATTTAAACCTTTTTATATGACTCAAGAAGCTTTTCCCAATTGTGACACGAGATACAGCTCAAGTTCAGTATAAACGTCTGTTGAAAAGAAATCCTCAAAGTTTTGTCAACATTCTAGCCAGAAGAATTGTGAAAAGCACTAGAGGAATGGCAAATCGATCATATATTCAAAAAGCTGTCCATGAAATCACAAGTTGGGGACCAATAAATCCCAAATTGCCACTTGCCAAATAAAGAAAATGTTTCTTTTCTTTCTTTTTCTTTAAAAGCGGCACTGAGGGTAAGGAAAACATATCATTTTTTTAATGTGCAGAATTCACACTGTGGAACATGGCGGAAACCCGTTGATTATAAAACAAGCAGGGAACACGGCTTTATTTAAGCAAAGTAAAGAACAGTGGGGGAGAAATTTATTTTCACTTTTATGCATTGGAACTTTTTGTTTTTCTCCCTTCTGCCCATGATGTTTTTACTTTCAACAAGATGACGGATTTCCTGAAATAAAAAGCAGGAAAAGAAAAAGGACAACAAGCATCATGTTTGGCATTGCGTTAATTCTTTTACTGTAAATATCCAATGGTATAAAGAATATTGGAAACAAGAGTAATGGTTTGCACTGCTAAGAAATAATGTGCGAGTATAATGCTGCATCTACCTGGCAAATTATTGGTTCTGTTAGAATAATCCTACTACTGGAGATTGGAGAACTAGTTGAATGGAGAAACCTCCTCCTGGGCTCATAATAACAGGGTAATGAAAAAAAAATGTGATTTTGTTTTTCCTTTCTTTTGTTTCTCTCCATCACTTGCTTAAGCTATTTTTCTCATTGATGCTAACAACAATAAAATAAAATATACCACCTCTAGTGATAGTATTTTGGGGCATGCTCATTTCCCCCAGATATGGCAGATACATATTTTTCCATACTTTTCAGTGTTTGGTGTTTTTTTATTTTATATATTTGAGACACTTTAGCTATTGACATCTACATAGTTTCATCCAGGCATCTGAAAGAGTTAGATCACTCTATCTGAGAGCTAGGCAATCCTTTGGAAAAATCCCATAGCCTTTGAGAAACATGTATTGCGTAATCTTTGATTGCCCAAATTCAACCAGTAAATGTTACTTGCTACTTGGCCTACAAGGAATGTAAATACACCCAAACTGAATGAACTGTTCTAAATGGTGCATAGTATTGGAACGAATTAATGAATTCATTAAATTATAGCATTAGAAAAAGTGTTTCAGGAAGTCAAGACTGAAACAACAAAACATATTCCAAGTTAGGATAATGTTTTTTCCTCCTCAAATTATCATTCATAATCTGTATCTGTGTGCATTTTTTTCATAGGCCCCCTCCATCTTGTGCTGAACACTTTTTATGAAATTGTAAAGGTCACTATCATCAGATTGATAAGCAGATACTAGAAAAACAACACAAATATAAACTTGTCCACACTTTTCTACTGAATATCTCTAAAGAATGGAGATTAAAAACACTTGCTGTCAAACTGATCTCCACTGGCACACTCTGTGGCATATTTTCTACTTCTTTATACATGATGCAACCACAGCTACACACGTAATTCAATATGACTACACTTGCAGTATGATATTTGAATCTGATAACACTTGCTTTTCAGCAGCCAACTATCTAGTATCCTCAAAATTTGTTGAACTAACCTACAAAATTCCCAGTAAGGAAGGCATCAGATTGCATTAAGTTTAAGGCCTCCTGTTTTGAGCAAGGGGTGGACTAGTAGACCTCCAATGTCCCTTCCAGCCCTATGATTCCATATTCTATATTTTCTAGCCTATAATTTGTGTGATTATAATGGAAATCAACATGGGTTCAACTTCAATCTGATCTAAGATGCTTTGTATCTTGGAAGCACAGCTGATAAACACAATATCATCCATTTAAGCAATATCGAAAAAGACATGCTGTATCTATGAAATACACACAATTCAGAACAATGAACATTTAAAAACTCCCTATCCCCCTTCCCCTTTTTTTACTCTTCAAGAAAATAACTTTCTCAAAGCTCTGGCCAAACATTATCCCCCACTCCTCACCCTCTTCTGCTACCATTACCTTAACTAGTGTCATTATTTTCTTTCTTAAATAAATATGTTAAGACGGACAATGTTTGGGAATTGTGAGTAGCATGAAACCGAGAAATTCTTTTGGGAACAGCACAGAAGCCTTCTTCTTTCTGTGCACATGTCTGGAGTTGTAGAGTGACTGTGGTCTGTTTAAACCCACTTGGTAAGTCTTCTTGACGTAGAAAGGAAATTTTTTACCCCTCCTTTGACAGGAAAGTAAAAGGCTGCGGAGGCGGAGTTGATTCATTCTTTGAGGTGATACTACACTTCACAAGACTAAATTAAACAAATATGAATGAGCTGCTCTATTCAAACAATAGTAACAGAGCTGTTTTTCCCATCATCAAAATTCTTTGCTTTTTCAGAGCTACAAGAAAAGAATTATAGTTTGGAATGCTGTGTTCAAAATGCTTACTTCTGAGTAGAAGTGCATAGGATTGTGAGGTTGGATTCTTTACATTTATTTTAGGCAAATTTCCACCTAATTATGTTAATGCACATCAAAGTCAATGTTGTGCATAATTATTATTTCTAGAATATGCATAGGCACAGTATGTTGTTCCAAGGAAAGCAACCTTTAAAAGTTGTGATTTAATAGCCAAAGCCGTGTAAAAGCCCTCCAAACACAGAGTTATGAATCCAGGCTGGTGACCATGCTCTTTGGGGGAAACACAACCTCATAAAAAGGTGCAATCTTGGATTCAAATGGCTTTTGAGTTGAGTTTCAGCCTGTTTTTCCCTGTCTATACCCCTCAATCTCCAAACACCAGTTCTTGACTTTCTCCATTTTCCTAATCTAATCTGTCCATAGTAGAGAAGTATCAGTTGCATATTGATGATAACTCACTCTGAACATATGGATAACCTATCACATCATTTCGATATAGATCAGGGCTGACAAACTCCTGGCCCATGGGCTGGATGCATCACATGCTGGCCACGCCCACACCTGGTTTAGCAAAAAGGAAGAAAGTCCCGATATGTCACATGATGCTGCCATGACAATGTGAGTTTGACACCGCTGATATAGATGTTGAATAAGATACTTACTTTAGTTTTTGTTTGGGAACCACCCAGAGTTTGTTATAATATGGGTGGCTATATAAAAATTATATATACCACTATGCCCCCAACTAACCCTCACACACAGTCAAGAAAAGTAATATGGTTGACAGCATCAAAACCTCTGAAAAATCTGGGTGGACAAGGATGTTCACACCAACTCCATCCAGATCCTCCCATAGGTAATCCATGAAAATCACCAGTGAAGTTTTTGCCCCAATTCTAGGTCTGTAATCTGCAGCTCTACTCACTAGCCTTCTTCTCAAAGGGAAGATCAGAGATAGGACAGTAGTTGTTAGCTTTTGTTGGCTTCTTGAAATGTGGATGGACCAATGCCTCTTGAACTGGCCCATGCATTTCATGTTACTGAAATCTGATATTGCTTGTTGCCTGCATCTAACTTGCAGTCTTTCTACTAGCTGATATTACCAAGACTATCCAGGGTTCAATCCATAAGTGGTGTAGATAAGATTTCAGAGAACTGTTCATTTCCTTGGGCTCTATAGGTTCAAAAGCCCCGTGATAACACTATAAGAAGACATCTATGTCTTCACCTCAATCCCTTCATTGTTTGCTGGTAAAAAATTCCCGTCATGCTGAAAAATCATGGCTGTTAGATTGCAAAATTATTTTGCAGCTCCTTTTGAGAAGAGGCTTTCTTTGTACAAAGTATTTCTGTTTAACTTTGCATTTGCCAGTTTGCTTTCCTGAATAAATGTTCTAAAACTGGATAAATGAAACATGTTTCTTGACGAAATGATCACATTTTTTGTCCTTTCGGGGCTCCTACTGAATTTGTTGCTCTGATTAATTCAGCTTCCTGCCAAATATTTTCTAGCCATACATTCTTGGCATTTTCAGGCATATCTATTTTATAGTTATTTCCAGCCTCTCAATAGTAAATAAATCCATATTATGCCATCTCCTATACAATATTTCAAACAGTCAAGTAAAAATATTACATGAAAATTGCATTGGTTGGATGGTCCAAATGAGCACTGGTGTTACTCTCAACAACTTCTAGTTAAATGTCTGTTTGGTGCTCTGAGTTACTTTCTAAAGTAGTAAAGTCAGGATAAAAATCTAATAAATAATATAAAGCTTCTATAGTGTCAGTCCTACAAAGTAGAGCAGATCAAGAAACAGATGCCACATAGGTCTAAAATTACTTGTATCAAAATTGCAAGATTCAGTAACAGAATCTTTCAAATCTGAATGTGCTTTCCCTCCTCTCTCTTTTATCTTTTTGTGAATTATGTGGGTGTCTGAGATGTTTTTGCAAACTTCCCTCTTTGTACAGACTTAAGGCATGTTCATCGGTTTATTGCTTTGTTTCTCATCCTTCCCTTCTCTTTTTTGTTTTTTTCCTTTGTTTGTCTGGTCTACACAACACTTCAGTGATGGGAATGTTCTCAGTGGATCATTCATCAGCTGATTGCTATCTCTCTGTGCGTATGTTTCTTTTCTCTTTTTCTTCTTCTTGTTCTTAAAGGAAAAAAAATAAATGTCTCACAGAAAAAGAGGCCCAGCAATTAAAATCACCTCAGTGTCAGTAAGCAGTAGTGGGTCGAATGTTTGGAGTGTAATGTTTGCGTAGTTGAACATCACTTGGCATGCATTTTAGACATGACATGTTTGGTTTTACTGCAGTTGCATAATTGCTTTATATCACCTTTCCAGTAATCAAGGCTCTTCGTGTAAAACAAAAGTTTCTTTCTCTGTCCGGGACACAGCCATGAGCCTCACAGTTGCTTCACTCAGAGGTAAAGGAAGATGAGAATCACATCCTTTGCTTTGAAGATCTTTTCCTACATCCTGGACAATTGAATCAAACGGTGGGATTATTCTGAAGCAGAAGGAAGTCATTGCTCCTAGTTGTGGGCACTGGGTACTTCGCTTTTATAACATCTTATGTCAAACTCTGGTGCAGCTGAATTATGTTAATTAAATTTAATGTACTTATTGGTTTTATTGCAGGATGTCAGTGAGAGAATTTCTTAGAACTAAAGTAGCCCAGGTTTGCTCTACATACTTAGCAGTTTCATTTTCTGAGCTTTGGGAGATCATTGCCAAGTTTTCAAGCATTGTATTCTACACCCCAGCAAGGTTTTCTATATCTAATATTTCAGAAGTGTTTCTCTCTCTCTCTCTCTCTCTTTGTTTCTTTCTGTCTGTCTGTCTTTCTTTCTTTCTTTCTTTCTTTCTTTCTTTCCTTCCTTCCTACCTCCCTCCCTCCCTCCCTCCCTCCCTCCCTCCTTCCTTCCTTCCTTCCTTCCTTCCTTCCTTCCTTCCTTGTCTGTGTAAGATTTGGATTCAGAAGGGTGGTTGGTGACTGGAGGTTTCTGGGAGGTGTTGGCAAATTGTTTGCTAGGAGTGATGTTGTTTCCATTTACATTAGTCTCCTTTGCTATATATACTCTGGATCATTTTATTATTTTATTTATTAGTTTGTCAAACATGTACAAGATAGCAGGTATAAATATGAACATGGACATGAACAAAGGAAATGAATACAAATAAATGGGGATAGTAGGACAGGGATGGTAGACACGCTGTTGCGCTTATGCACACCCCCTTTACGGACCTCTTAGGAATAGGGTAAGGTCCATGGTAGACAGTTTGAGGTTGAAGCTGTGAGGGTTAGAGGATGTAACAATGGAGTCAGGTAGAGCATATCCAGAAACCATCTGGATATATGACCTGAGGGGTGGTACAGTATATCTGGCTCCAGTGATCTGTTTATTAAATTTGTTTGTTGTCCATTTCTATACAAGGTAATTTTGGGTGGCTCTGAGTGGCCCATGTGAGTGCCAGAATTCCACAAATTCCTTGCGTCTCTTGCTGTTGGTATTGTTGTTGTAATTATTATTTCTGTGTTTTCCCAGTCAAATGCAATGGGGATGTGGATGGCTATTAAGTTTGTGCAATCCCTACCCTTCATTGCAGTTATGGATTCTTTAGTTCTTTGATGCAACTGGCTTGTGGGTAGTGCAGACTACAGGCCATCTGTTTATTTTGTACGTATATGATTTTGGTTCTCTCTTATTCATGCTTGAAGTTTTTTGTTTTGTCCAGAATTCCTTGTAGTGTTTTTGCAGTTTTCTGAACTACTGTGATGCCTATTGATTGGAACAGTCTGTTAGCAATGAATTATTTTTAAAAACATTCTTTATAATGGTTCTCAGGGTGCCTTTGTGTTCTTGTTTTGTTGCTTCGTACATTTTAAAAAAATGAAATTGGGGGTTAGATGTTGTTCTTGGACAGTATTCATTTCAAGGTTACCATCCTGAACTTATCTTCTTAACTGTGGCACAAACATGCCAAGGTTACAAATTTTCATATTATGTCTTCATGATATTGCCCTTGTCCACAGCTAAGGGAGTGTAAAGTAATCTTTAGATGCTCCAGTTTTAAAGTAATGTTTGCTCTCTTTCTGCACAATTTTGGCCATGGATATTATCTTGCAGGGTTCATGGATAGTGTGGTTCTGACATAGTTAGGATTGGAATTTGCCTAGCTTTTACTGATCATTTTATATTGCTCGGGGCATGAGTGGTTTCCTTCACTTAATGGGAACTATCATCCACAGCTACTTTGGCTTCCACTGCACAAGAAGCAGGGCACTTGGCTTTCCCAGAGATATCAGCCCATGTCGCTTCTGACAGGCACTTTCCATACGTTATACAGTATATAAACATGGGTGTAATGTTCTTCTTAAAGACTGTAGAACCTAGTTTTTAAAAACCTTTTCTAGGGCTTTTTTGAAAGTGCTATTCAGTGCAGCACACAAGTTTGATATAAATTGAAAAAGAGAGTGAGATTCTGCTAAACTTGAGTGCATTTCATATTTTCTTTTGCTTTTGACAACTATGGGTTTCATATGACCATATTATTTACTATTTTTATTTCTTGGATTGAGTAGCTACATTATTTTGCTGGGTTGATAACCATCTCTGAGTTATTTCCAGGTGCTACCAGTCACAAAGACAGAACTGGACCTGTGATTCACACAGTGCTGTTCTCTTGCAACAGCACTGCTGAAGATGGGGCCTCTTCATTGACTCCTGCTTTGCTCCACTCCGTATCCTTTCTGCATGTGGAAGAGCTACATTTGGGACATCAATTCAATCAAGTGTTGATTACATGAATGTGGACATTCAGTTTTATGATACTGTTTTCAGAAATTGCTTTTGCCTTCTTCCTTGGGTCAAGGGAATGGAGTGAGTGGCTCTAAGTCACCCAGGTAGCTATGTGCATAAGGCAGAATTGAAACTCATGGTTTCATGGTTTCTTTAACACCACACCAAACTAACTCCTTAATCAGATGATAATGTTGCAAGCACCCAATTATACTTTGACAAGTCTTCCCATCCTCCCCATATTAGGGAGAAAGTAGTTGTTCTTCTATTGTCAGGTAATACTTGATAAGAGGGTCTCACATTAAAGCAATCAGGTGCTGATCTCATTACTCTAGCAGCATCTCATGACTATACTCTGGAGGAACAGGGCTTGCTATTTGAAACTGCAAATTTTATGCCATGATACCTTTATTTCAGTTCAAGAACTGGTAGATAACACTTTAACATGGCTTACGTCCATATTTTATCAACATGTTTAGGCAGATATGGTAAAGTGTTCATTATGATTTTATGGTTAGGCAAGCAAGACTGGATTACTTTGCTGTTTTCTTTAGAATTGTTTTTCACAGTGTAGCTTAAATTTCTGTAAGTGCACCCTTTATCAAAGAACTAACCAGGAAAATGCTGCCATTTTCTGCTTTATATCAAGTCCAATATGTATATGAAGAACTAGTAAGCTACCATCACAATTTTCAAGAGGGACCTTCTGGTGAAGCACTTCAAACTTAAGCTGATCCTAAGCCTAAATATCTAAGCTTAAATGAGTGGCACAAAGTTATAATGCAGCATTGCAGGCTAACTCTGCCCGCTGCGAGGAATTTGATCTTGACCGGTTTAAGGTTGACTTAGTCTTCTATCCTTCCAAGTTCAGTAAAATGAAGACCCAGATTTTTGGGGGTAATATGTTGAGTCTCTAAACTGCTCGAGAGGGCTGTAAAGCACTATGGAGTAGTATATAGTCTAAATACTATTACTATTGCTAATTATCTAAGTAATCAGGAAAGAGCACAACTGGTGGGGAAAAAAACTGGTTCTGTTTATACTTTCATCCTTTAAATGTTGCCTGAAAATAAATAACCTCTCCTCATTTTTCTATAACTATCTTACTATATCTTGATCTCAGAACCATAATTTCTGGGCTGGAGAAATCCTGAAAACCACTAGAGGGAAGCAAAGTGGTAGAGTTTGCTGTGTGTCTTTGCCGCCATCCAGAGTCTATTCAGATTTTTGCAGCCAGATATGATAGCCATACATACTGATGTGGTCTCCAGTTTCTTTTTGCTATAGATGAGAACCAGTGTTGAATTTAAATATCGAGGTGCAAAGTGAGTTAAATTGCAATAACTTTAATGTCATGCTTTTACTCTCCTTTAATAGGGAATTCAATGGTGGTCAAAGTCACATCCTTGGATGAGGAGTGGAACACATGGTATGTACACACTGACTAATGATATTACTTGGCAGCAGTATGTTTGCAGTGGGGATATGGACAGCTGGGAAAATTCCAGCATGAGCAAAATGTTCTGCCAGTCACTTCAAATCAGTAAATGTTTAAATTTAAAACATTAGTAGACTGTGCAATATTATTCTATTTATCTTACACTGCCACAGGTGTAGGAAAGAGCAGTTTCCTGTTGTGCAATTTTTCCTATTCCAATTCTACTGCTGAAATGAAAAAAAAAAAGAGATGGGGAGGATGCCAAAGGGAAGACGGAGGGCTGTATCCCATCATATAGCACACTAACCTTATGACACCTAGCAGACTGCTGAGTGAGACAGAGTAGAATTCCACTCTAGCTTACGCAAAGGAAATGTAATGGGTTGTTTGACAAGATTCTCCAACAGAGTAGGTTTAGATATATAATCATCCAATTCATAGCTTTTTCCAATAGGGTTATTGTTGTTGTTGTTATTATACAATTGTATCACAGCGGCCAGTTGTTTCGCTGGATTTGGCATTGGTTACTAGTCGGGCCCCACCCAGGGGCCTAGGACGTCGTAATGTATTTTTGTAATATGCGTGCAGATCCAAGCAGTGCGGCTTTTTGCATTTGACTGATGTTGATTTTGTCAATTTTTAACTGTTTCAAATGTAATTCCAGTGCTTTTGGAATAGCACCCAGTGTGCCAATTACCACTGCTGGTTTGTGCCATAGTCGTTGAATTTTGATTTTTAAGTCCTGGTATTTTGCAATTTTTTCACATTCCTTCTCGTCGACCCTGCTATCACCTGGTATTGCGATGTCTATGATTGTGACCTTATTTTTCTCAATCAGTGTGATGTCTGGTGTATTATGCACCAGTATTTTGTCCGTTTGTATACGGAAATCCCACAAGATCTTGACCATCTGATTTTCGGTGACTTTTTCAGGCTGATGTTCCCACCAGTTTGTTGCTGTTTTAATATTTTAATTTTTGCACAAATTCCAATGGATCATTTGTGCTACTGAATTGTGCCGCAATTTATAATTAGTCTGCGCGAAGTTTTTACAGCAGCTGAGTATGTGATCATCATCATCATCATCATCATCATCATCATCATCATCATCATCATCTAATATTTTACAACAGAAGCATGAAAATTCTTGACTGGTTATATTTGCAGTATATGATCAATTAATGTCATATATGATTTATGTTGTCTGCCTATCTATCTATTCATCTATTTATTTACCTTTATTGATTAAATTTATAATATATCCAGTAAAACTTCGGGTGATGGATATAACAGCACAAGCAACCAGATTGAGGCCCCGCATTCAAATCTCAGGACACATATACATCAATACCAGAGCTCCCAAAGCAACTGCTTGGCCTCATTGCCTGGGGAATTTATGTATGATACATTGAATATTCAGGGTGGAAATGGACAGAATTAAAGATGATATAGACATTGACTATATTCTCTCTAAATTTGCTACAACACCTCACTTTGCTAGGAATTTCGACTAGTAACTCAGAAGAAAATAATGTGAAGTTATTTACATCTTTCCATGTTTACAGGTGCCTCTGTAACATTTATTTCATTTTCATCATCTTTTGCCTTTTTACTAGCCATAAGATGAACAGGTAATCCTATCTCTCATGCAAGCTGGGTTAAAGAGGATGGCACCAGATCAAAACATCCATGGTAAAAGACGCAATGATGACAGCATCTATAAAGTCTTTACATCAAGACAGAAGATAGAGCTCAGGTGTGTAGACCCAAAGAACCTTTGGAGAGAAAGCCTGAGATGACCTCAGCTTTGATGTGACATACTTACATACATACACAGATACATACATACCTGGATGTTACTGTACAGCTTTTTAAAATATTTTATACATGTCAATTTTCTATGCCAGAAAAATAAACACAGTAAAATAAAAGCTATACTTTTATACTATATAACATATTATATGTATTCATAATATGTACATAACATTAATTTAATTATCAACCATAATTTTAACTATTCATTGTAGTAGTCACCGTAGTAGAGATAGTGCTACTATTTTCATTTATATGCTGTTCTTCTTTTCAAAGAGAGCCTAAAAGCTTTCTAAAAGACCTATCCAAAAATATTTCAAATAAAACACAATTAAGAAAATATCAAAAGTTCTATATTTTTAAGTGACAGAAATAAATCTAATTGTATATATTTTATCAGGCAGATAAAGATCAACCACAGAAAAACAATTTTACCATAAGCATAAGAGGCATTTAGCAAAGTCATATCCAAAACCTCATCAGCCCAAAAAGGAATTTCCAGATTTAACAGAAGATATTTGTACATTTAGAAGAGCATCTGGGTTCAGTAAGCTTGAAGGTATAAGTAGACATGACATGACTGGATATCTCTACACATTTATCTTTGATCAGGGAAGAGGCAATTTGGATTAGGAACACAGGAATGAAAGAGATTCATTCTCCTATGTGTTAGATTTCCTGGCTTATGGCTCTCTTGAATTGCTATCAGCTACCTCGATGGGGAGGAGCAGTCACACACACACACACACACACACACACACACACACAAAAACGGGAGGGACACAGTGGCTAAGATACTGAGCTTGTCGATCAGAAAGGTCAACAGCTCAGCTCCCCTTTCTTGTCCCAGCTTCTGCCAACCTAGCAGTTCGAAAGCATGTAAAAATGCAAGTAGAAAAATAAGAACCACCTTTGGTGGGAAGCGTGTGTTAAGGTGCCTGTGTTGTCTCTTGGTATAGCTAGTGAGGGTTTTCAATCAAAGTTAGAAATTGCCACAGATGCCCTGCATCACATCTGGACCTCTGTAGCACCAGAGCATTAGTTACTTATTTTCCTTAAGAATTGTCTCAAATTACAACCATTTTCATTTTCATTTCATTTCATTTATTTTCGATTTATAGGCCGCCCTTTTCCCTGAGGGGACTCAGGGCGGCTTACATTCATAGGAAAGGGGGAGTGCAATACAAAGACATAAACAATATGTGAATAAAATAAACAGTAAAAGCACAACTTTCATTCAACACTCAACACTCGGGCGGGGCGAATTAGAAACTTATCCCCAGGCCTGATGGGATAGCCAGGTCTTAAGGGCTGTGTGGAAGGTCTGGACGGTGGTGAGGGTGCGAATCTCGATGGGGAGGTCGTTCCACAGGGTCGGAGCTGCTACTGAAAAGGCTCTCCTCCGCGTAGTCGCCAGTCGGCATTGACTGGCGGATGGGATTCGGAGGAGGCCCAATCTGTGCGATCTAATTGGTCGGAGGGAGGTAATCGGCAGGAGGCGGTCTCTCAAGTACTCAGATCCACTACCATGGAGGGCTTTATAGGTGGTAAGTAATACCCTGAAGCACACCCGGAGATCAACAGGTAGCCAGTGCAGCTCGCGGAGGATAGGTGTTATGTGGGCGAACCGCGGTGCGCCCACTATCACTCGCGCGGCTGCATTCTGGACTAACTGCAGTCGCCGAATACACTTCAAGGGCAGCCCCATGTAGAGCACATTGCAGTATTCCAGCCTAGAGATCACAAGGGCTCGAGTGACTGTTGCGAGGGCCTCCCGGTTCAGGTAGGGTCGCAACTGGCGGACCAGGTGAACCTGGGCAAATGCCCCCCTGGTCACAGCCGACAAATGATTTTAACTAAATATTTACCACATGAGGCAGAATGTAACAAAGAAAGAGACAGTGCATGTGCAAAATAGGGCAGTAAATTGCTATAAAGAACACTTACAGCACGTAAGAAAGAAAAATGATAACCAAATCCTCATTGGGAAAGACATGAGCTGCGGCAAAACTGGTTGTCAGTTTCATCATGCCCTCAAGCACAAAATATATTGTAAGTCTATCTTCTTCCCCAACAATCTAAAAATAAATGGAGAAACATTTCTCTTTTCAAAAAAAAAAAAGCATGCTACGTAGCTTGAACTTTTGCATTATTCTTTGCCAATGGAAACTACCGTATTTTTCAGAGTATAAGACGCACTGAAGTATAAGACATACCAAGGTTTTGAAGAGGCAAATTTTAAAAATATAAGTTTTTGCATTCTGCAAACCTCCCAAAACCAGCCTGTTTTTCATGAAAATGCCCCCCCCCCAAAGGCATGAATAGCTTTTAGGGAGGCTTGCAGAGTGCTCCGGGGGGGGGGGGGGGATGAGCAAAAAATGGCCCATTTTTTTGTAAAAAAAGGGCATGGATAGCCTTTAGGAAGGTTATAGAGTGCTGCTGGGGGCGGGGGGGGGGGGCAAAATTGAGCAAAAAAAATTTTTTTTTTGCTCATTTCTGCCCTCCCCAGTGCCCAGGAGCTCTCCAAAAGCTTCCTAGAGGCTATGCATGGCCATTTTGGTGAAGGGGGCAGGGTTTTGGGAGGCCAAAAATGCTGTATTCAGTGTAAAAGACGCACCCAGATTTTCAGCCTCTTTTTTGAGGGAAAAAGGTGTGTCTTATACTCTGAAAAATATGGTAGGTTAATACATTGTCACTAATGCATGTATTATATGCATTTTCCTGTCTTCAAACTATCTCTCTCCAAAAGAATATGGAAATATTTTGGATTAGATAATAATGAAGTTCTCTCTTTCTGTCTACAAAATCTCTATACCACTCCACTCAAATGATTTTGGGATAAGGAAGAAAAATCAACCACCCGGTATGTCTCCCCTCTGCTGCTTCCACTTATATCTGTGAACCAACTAGCTATTTGGTGGAATTAGCTAGAGATAACTGAGCCGAGAATTAAAGGGGAAAAAAAAATGAGGCAATATACTTCAGATATGTCACTAAAAACAATGTGACACTGCAATATAAGCTGTTTTATCTCCTGTGGTCTCCCAGCTGTTTTTAAACCAACTTCAGACATTCCAGTCCCAATTGCAGTGATTTGGCAACAGTCATAAGCCCAGCCCTGATTGTGGTCATCATAAGTAGCCCCCAGGTTTCTTGCGTTTCCTATCAATGCAAAGAAGACAAGGTTCATTGGCCTGCTTCGATGTGGACTGGTCTACCGGTGGCTTCCTTTTTCTTTTTGGATATTCCCCGTCGTTTTGCCTTTGTAGTAGTAGCAGTAGACTTATATACCGCTTCATAGGCCTTTCAGGCCTCTCTAAGCGGTTTACAGAGAGTCAGCATATTGCCCCCAACAATCTGGGTCCTCATTTTACCCACCTCGGAAGGATGGAAGGCTGAGTCAACCCTGAGCCGGTGAGATTTGAACTGCTGACCTGCTGATCTAGCAGTAGCCTGCAGTGCTGCATTTAACCACTGCGCCACCTTGGCTCTTTTGCTTTTCTCAGATGTTTGCACCCTCCCCCTTCCTATATTATTTCTTTTGACACTAGAACATATCATTTGGTTTTTGGGCTTTCCCTTACAGTACCATTGCTGTTCTGATTCTACCATTCCAAAGCAGCTGGGAACAGCCTTTTGTTCTAGCTTCCTCTCTAGTCCCATCAAGTTTACATCAAGAAAGAACTGATAGTTCAGCTTCCTAGAAACAAAGTAGCAGCATTCCTTTATTGAAACTTAAATAAGTTAAAAAATAATAATAAGGGAAAAAGAGAAATATTGTGGCCAGGGTGTGGGAAAGCAAAAGGAAGCAAAGCTGAAAAAGATGGAAAGAGTGAATGGGGCATGAACTGTATTACTATTCTTCTTCTAATCCTTCCTATTACCTACTGTATTTTTTCAGACTATAAGATGCTCTGGACTATAAGACGCACCTAGCTTTTGGGGGAGAAAACAAGACAAAAAATCTGCCTCAGCCTCCCAGCATCCATCTGGTATTCATCTGGCCCATTTGCTGCAGCCTGTTCGCTGTGGCTCATTCACCACAGCTGGCAAGGCCCATTTGGTGTGCCCCTTTTGGCTTGGCCCATTCGTTGCTGACCATTCACCGCAGCCCATTCACCCTGACCCTTTTGCCGCCACAGCCCATTTGCCGCTGCCACCGTGGTCCATTTGCCGCTGCCCTGGCCCATCCTAGAACAGCTGATTGGCGCCACATCAACTCCCCTCCCCCTGCCACAATATTTTCTGTATAAGATGCACAGACTTTTCCACCCACTTTTTTGGGGAGAGGGGGAAATGCATCTTATACTCCGAAAAATATGGTATCCCACTTATGACTATAACCTTGTTGCTTGTATTTTTATGATTTATATTGTTTTATTTGTTTCCTAGTATGATTTGATTGCTTATTAGTAACCTATGACTTGGGTAACAGTCTATCCTCCATATTAATCTACCTAAGCCTCATGCTGGAGAGGACACTCCAGCTTTGACCTCTTTCCAGAGCATGATACCATAGTCTTTTGAGACTGAAGGATGCCAATGCAATGCAAAATCTCTGACTAAGTGTTGTATCTTATAATTCTTGATATATATATTTCTTTTTATGTACAATGAGCACATATGCACCAAAGACAAATTCCTTTTGGTCCAATTATCCTTGGCCAATATTCTATTCTATTCTATTCTATTCTATTCTATTCTATTCTATTCTATTCTATTCTATTCTATCCTATCCTATCCTATCCTATCCTATTCCATTCCATTCCATTCGCGAAGGCTTAACAGACAACCATTAGATCAACTGCAAGAATATTTAAGACAAATACACAAAACACTCTACAATTGCCAGTCAGCATAGAAATTGTTGCCCATAAGCCAAATGAAATGGCTATTGGAGCAGTGGTAAGCTGCTGAAGGGCCTGCCAAGCATTGCAAACAGTTAGAACTGGGGCTGCCATTAGAATGCAATAAAACACCTAAGGCATCTGTTCTGAAGAGATTTTAAAGCCGCTTACGTCAGAAAACAGCAGATTTGAATCAAGCTGAAAAAATACAGTAGGGAATGCATTGTGGGCTGGGAGTCAGAGGAAGATGATTGTCATGTGTTGTGCACTGAGGAAATAGTGAGTGGCTTATATTGGCTTTGGGCCAAGCAGGAGGAGTAGATTTCCCCTAACAAGTATTTTACCTTGGAATGTTGTGTGACGCTGAGCAAAATAGTCCTTATATAGAGATTGAATATTGTTGCCCACTCAGGTTAGCTGTATAGCCTAGTTTGTAATCAAGAAGTCAGACAGAGAGAGGACATTTGTAGTGTTTTTTTTAAAAACAGCTGTAGGAGTATTAAAAAGGCAGGTCATTTCTCCAGATAACCTTTAAAGCTTTAGCAGTGAATATATAAGTATTGGTTTGGGGATAGGCAACATAATATGCTCTGTTGTTGAACTTTAACTCACAGCAATCTTAAAATGAGGTAGTCATGAGGGATGAGTCCAGCAACATCTGGAAAATGTATATTGCCCATCCCGTTTGAATTATTAATGTTTACTGTATAAAGTTAGGAAATGATCTTAGCTCTTTTTCTTGCTTGCAAAAGGTCTCAGGATGAATTCTGCCACTTGAATCATTACAGAAAAGCAATACCGAAAGGGATGGTCAAATGTTTGCTTTGGGACAATGGAAACCACTATTCAAGGCCATACTCTGTATGGCACCAGGAAGAATTGCTCAGATAAGCTTAGTGTGAGAGAACGGTAGCCAGGTTTTGACTTGGTAAACTAAGTTTAGATGCATTAGTAAGACAGGAGGCAAAGCAACTCAGGCTTTGAGTGATAAGTTTTGCTACCTTTATTTATCCGCACCCGAAACAAAGGGGGAAACTAGAGATTAGCAGAAGCTGGCTACTTCATCTTTCATTTTATTAAAGAATTAAAAGTAAACACTTTGACTATTAACTTGCAACATCAGATCTAATGTATGAAGGACCTCATAACTGCTACTTTCCAGATGACAATATGCTCAATAATATTAACATTTTATAAGAATAGAAGGAGGTAGCCTGTTTTCATATGCATTTAACCATGGCATAATTAATAAGAATTCTTTTGTTTGATGAAGGTTGTAGTTACATTGTCCAAGCCCTTGAGTGACGCAGCCTTAAAATGACATTTGCTGTACTGATATAAAAATAATCTTTATGTTTTATTCCAACACTATTCAAAAGAAGAGCCTCACAAAGTACACATTCTATTATGTTTTGCCACTCATTATCTTGAAAGCAAAGCCATGGGACCATAATAGGGTGTGATCATAGATATGTGTTGTGACTATGTTTAGTCTGGTTGTGTTTAACATGGGTTTGTAGCATTATAATTTGGTCTAGTGCAGGGGTCTCAATCTAGCAGCCTGTGGGCCAGATGCATCGCACCTATCCCAGCTCCGCAAAGGGGAAAAATGTTGCGATACGTTATATGATGGCAACATGACATGGCAAGTTGGTCTAGTGGTTAAAGCACAAGACTAGAGACTGGGAGATCATGAGTTCTAGTCTTGCCTTATACATGAAAACCAGCTGAGTGACTTTCTCTCAGCCCAACTCACCTAAATGTAGAACCTTACTTTTTCAACATTGCATTCCATTTTGTTAGATAGTGTTCAATGTTCAAGTCTGTCAAGTTCATCCTGTATCTTAAGCCTACCTTCTGGAGTATTGGCTATTACTGTCAGCTTGATGTCACCTGCAAATTTGATGAGTTCCCCATCTATCCTCTCATCCATGTCATAGATGAAGATGTTGAAAATTAATAGGCCTAAAACAGAGCCTTGGGGTATTCCATTGCATCTACATTCTACTCTCTATGTAGATGCAGTTCCACTGAGGATTATATGTTGAGTATAGTTGTTAAGCTAGTTATGAATCCATCTGGTGGTGATGCTGTCTAATCCACATTTTTCTATCTTATCAAGTAGGAGGGTGTGGTCTACTTTATCAAATGTCTTACCGAAATCCAAGTAAATTATATTGACAGCATTTCTCTGGTCTACTATCTTTGTCACTTTGTCAAACAATACAATAAGATTTGTCTGGCATGATCTATTTTGGGCAAATCCTGTTGACTTTTGGTTATGACTTTGTTTCCCTCTAGGTAGTTGTATATTCTTTGCTTTATTATCTTTTCCAGGATCTTCCCAGGTATTGAAGTCAGGCTGGTAGGTTCTGTAGTTTCCTGGATCTATTTTTTTCCCTTTTTTGAAGATAGGAATTACATCAGCTCTTTTCCAGTCCTCTGGTAGTTCCCCAGTGCTCCAGGATCTTTGAAAGATATAGTTCAGTGGTTATGAGATCACGTCTGCCAATTCTTTCAGAACTTTGAGGTGTAATCAATCTGGCTATGGTGATTTGAACTCGTCTAGGCTGGACAGGTGCTCTCTTACCATTTTCTTGCCTATTTTAACTTGTATTGCTAATCTGTTTTTTACGACACTGTTTTTGATAGTTTGGACTGGGTTTTTTTTCCTTTTGTGTAAAGACAGATGCAAAAAACAAGTTAAGCAGTTCTACTTTCTCCCTGTTCATTGTCACCTTCTTGCCACTTTCTCCCATAATGGGCCATTATGGTCTGTTGTTCTCATGGGCTATTTCTACCCTGATATCTTCCATTGCATTTCTTTAATTCACATTATTTTAAATGATGGATGTCCAAATGTGTGAGGGGAAGGCTTCTCAACCAGCCCAGGGAAGCCCAGATAGATTTCTGAAGTCAGAACTTTGCCATTCTTGCAGCAGTGTCTTCATTGGGGGATGCTTTCATTGCTCGTCAGCGAGGTGTTGAAAAGAAAGCTAAATCATTATAATAAGCAGCATACTCACCAACCATTTGACAGTGACATGAAAGAAACACAATAGAGACAGGACAGAGAGTGGCAAATGAGATAGAAAATGGTTTATCCTGAGTCAGCAGAAGGGAGAGGCTCTGAGGTCACAACTGAATGGAAGCAGTCCCATAAAAGGTAGGAATGACACCTGAATACACATCCATAAAAAACCGGCATTGTAAGCTTCTACCTAAAGATGGTAAGAGATTGCAGCTGATCTCAGGACCTACTGAAAAAATATGTGGGCAGGCCTTAGTCTTCAGATGTGCCCAGCAATTTTATCTATATATCAATAACCTCAAAACAGAAATTACAATGTCCAAAAACATTTGCTTACATAAATATCAAAATTAGGAAAAATATAGTTGTGAATTTAGAACCATTCTTGTGGTTAATCTTAAGAATCATTGAACAGATATCCAACAAGTATCTCTTATTCCTCTCCTTTTACTGTTGCAAAAGAAGCTTATTTGTTAATAAAAAGTACAGTTCTTAACATTTTTTTTAAAATACAATTTTCCATCTTTATATGCCCATCAGGTCATCTTCCTTCTAGAAATCTGGATATGAAAAGGATAATACGACCCAAAGTATCTCTAAATCATTCAGTCAACAGACTGCATGATAAAAGCCAAGAGAAAAGTGCCTGGTACAATTCCATAGGGTTTTTATCTCATGGCATGACTGTTGAATAAAGTATCTGGAATTAGCTGGAAAAAAACCCTAAAAACCTCATACAGGACATGATTCAAAACTTGACAATGGGAACCTCTTGCAATGACTCACATAAACTCTTGTTTTCTTTCTTATTTTAGGGACAGAACAACAGTAACATGGCCAAAAACATGTGTTTCCCATCATCAAGGAAACCTCAGAACTGACTGCTGTGGGCAGTGCATGCGTATGTCCACGTGCCAAAAAGAAAATAACATCAGCCAAGCGTGGTGGAATGCCTTATGTTTGGAATGTGGGATCTGGAAGTTTTGGCTGGAGGCAGTTTTTGACTAATTCACATTGTCAGCGTTACCACCATTAGCAATAGAGGGAATTCTTGTCTCTGTTAAAGATGCATGTTAGAAAAGAAATCAGATGAAGATGTGGGCTTTGGGGAGAGTTTTATTAAGGAATTAAGTCTTTCTCTATATGTAGACACACACACACACACACAGACATTTTGAACAAAGGCATTGGACAAGATGAGAAAATAATGGGAGTGAAAACTAAAAAGAAAAAGAAAACTTAAAAATTGAGGAGTTTTGCTGATGATCTAATTTTGATTTTACAAGAGCCTCAGAATGGTATTGAACTCTTAGTAAGCTGAAGGACTTTAGTGCATTAGCTGTTTTTAAAATAAATAAACAAAAACAAAGATGTTGGTTAAGAATAGGAACACACGGGATCAAGAGACTGGTGGAAACATCTGGTTTTAAAATTAAGAAAGCTAAATATTTAGGGGTTAAGTGACCGATGTGAATTTTATATTGGGGCAGAAGAAGCATGTTAAACTATGGAACATAATTTAAAAGACTTATTAAAGTGGAACAAATTACATCTGCTGTTGGGTAGAATTTCAGTGACTGAGATACACGTTTTACCTAAGATGCTAATTTTTATTTCAAACAATACTGACATTGACAACGGTTGTGCCATTCAAACAATGGCAAAAAGATATTTCTAAATTTATATGGCAAAATTAAAAATCAAGAATTAAATATAAACTGTTGCAAGATGTTTAAAAAAGAAGCAGGCTGTGATTACCTGATCTAAAATTGCATTTTGCTGCTTTCTGTCAGGGACAGATAAAAGAGTGGGTGATTTTAGGAGGTTGTTGGAAGGCAGGATTTGAGATTTGGATAGCATGCCTATTTGGATGGCATAACAAAGTCAAGGTTAATATAGATTTTAAAAATCATTGTATTATGTGTGCCATATTGAGTGTTTTGGACAGGTGTAAAGCAAGACTGTCCCCCCCCAAAGTTACCCTATGGTTGTCACCAAAATGTCTTTTTAAAGACATTTTAGACATCTCTGGTAACATTGCACTGCTAACCAGGGCATACAAAACCTTTGCCAGACCAGTTCTCGAATACAGCTTATATGCATGGAATCCACACTCTATAACAAACATTAATATAATCAAGCAAGTCCAGAAGTATTTCACAAGAAGAGTACTCCACTCCTCTGCTCGCAATAGAATACCTTATGCCACTAGGATTGAAATTTTGGACCTGGACAACCTAGAATTATGCCGCCTACGGACTGACCTAAGCTTGGTACACAAAATTGTCTGCTATAACATCCTAGCTGTCAATGACTACTTCAGCTTCAACCACAATAATACATGGGCAAACAATAGATACAAACTCAAAGAAAACTGCTCCAAACTCGATTGCAGAAAATATGACTTCAGCAACAGAGTGGTCAATGCCTGGAATGCTCTACCCGACTCTGTTGTTACATCCTCAAACCCCCAAAACTTTAACCTTAAACTGTCTACCGTGGACCTCACCCCATTCCTAAGAGGTCTGTAAGAGTGTGTGCATAATCACACCAGCGTGCCTACCTTTCCTGTCCTACTGTCCCCATTTATTTGTACTCATGTATATACGTATACCTGCTTATAGGTTTAGATGTTATATTCATACTTATACTTATTTTCTCATACATGCTTGACAAACCAAAATAAATAAAATAAAATAAAAATAAAATAAATAATAGTGACATGATCCTGGTTGATCTATTTTGATTTATTGGCTTTTTTCAAAGGAGAATCTAAATTAAAAACAAAAGAATTGGAAACAGAAGGTCTAACAACCTTTCTTTCTGAACACTTTTTATGACAATATTCACTGGCATGGACTGTCTTTTTCTAAGATTTATAATGCATCTATGTAGGGCAGCACTGGCAAAGCATTTCTTTTCAAGTGGGAGTAAATAAAACTTGCATGGGCTCATACTTGCTCTGTGACTGGCTATTTGTAAGAATTTTCCTTTTCAAATGTTTCTGACAGGATAGTCATAACTTAGTTTCCTATGGGATACTTATGAAATGTTTAAATGGCCAGTCAGATCAACAGCAAATGAAGATAGCCGCCTTGTGTCAACTACCTAATCGTTTGGACTTTCCTTTTCAAATAGTGGGGCGTGAAGGATTTTGGGGAGAAAATTGGTATTAATGGAAATTGTTAAATGCTACCATATTTATGTGAATTCATGAGGTTTATGTGTGTATGGATCTTTTTTGTTAAAAAAGTGGATAAGTGCAAGCATTAGGCTTCTGTTCCAAAAAGGTAAGATTGAAGTCAGAAAAAGGAAGGTATGAATGGTCAATGATAAAACTGAATGCTGTTTTGCACTATTACAACACGGGATAAGAAGCTTGTATGGCTCTATGAGCAATAAGCAAGAATTGTTTTAGAACTGATGATGAGCTCAGCCTTATATATCACTTAGAAACCCATAAATTGAATCAGTGTATAAATCAGCAATATGGTTTTCAGTTGTAATCTTGCAATGCTATCAGATTGTAAAAATTCAGATGATCACTAGATGGCAGCAAAGAGAGACTAGCAGCTATTAACTTGTCCCCATCTAATAGACACAGGATTTATGCAGCTCAGATCTGGAAGGCCAACCTTTTTCTTTTGCTGAAGGTTCACTTAGTAGCATCAACAGTCTACCTTGGGCTCAATAACCATTCCTTCAGCAGTGCTAGGAGGATTGTGGGAAACTAAATTGGTGAATCATGGTATTTGGTGCATCATGACACAGTGGTTAGAGTGCAGTACTGCAGGCTACTTCTGTTGGTTGCCAGCTGCAAGCAATTTGGCAGTTCAAATATTACCAGACTCAAGGTTGACTCAGCCTTCCATCCTTCCGAGGTGGATAAAAGGAGGACCCAGATTGTTGGGGGGCAATATGCTGACTCTGTAAACCACTTAAAGAGTGCTGTAAACAGTGTGAAGCGGTATATAAGTCTAAGTGCTATTGCTATTTTGCAAAGTTTTAAAATGTCAGCTTCTACCTGCTGGAATGGATCTGAAGTAAACAGAACTCTTGCTTTGCTTTCTGGTGTGCAGCAACATTTTAGTCTGAAATTGTCTTAGTCATTATAATCAAATGGCACAAGTTGTACTCTCCTTAAATTACAAGAGAGAAGAACAATCATTCCTGTCATGCAAATAATAATGCTAGATAATAAAGACTAATCTATGCAGAATAATGACAGATTGTTATGTTGTATGGAATAGCCTTATTTCTAGATGGCAATAAACTAACACAAAGCAACCTATAGCCTGCAGTGGAATCTAGGAATGATTTGTTTTGGAATGTGTCAAGTGCTGCAAAATAAATGTTGATATATAGCCAGTTGAATTCATAAAGCTAACTGTGGTGGCAAGGGGAAGAAGTTGTCTTCAAACCGTAATAAGCTAAACTACTTTTGCCCAACGAAAACAAAGGTTTGGTGAGCGGTGGCTTGACAATATGTTCCTATGGATTGAAGCAGAAGGAATGACATCAACTTAGAAGTCCAGCCAGCAGCCCATGCTGTGCCAAAAGTACTCAATGTCTTGTGTGTATTTCCCAAAGCATAAGACAAAAAAATATTGTTTGACTGAATTCCAAACATGCCAATGGTGAGTTTTCCATCAAGCAATAGCTTGAGTTGCTTGCAGGGAGTGTTGGGCATTATAATCCCAACATATTACCATGTTTCCCTGAAAATAAGACCTCTCCGGATAATAAGCCCAATCGAGCTTTTGAGCGCATGTACTAAAATTAACCCTCTCCTGAAAATAAGCCCTCCCTGAAAATATTGCAACACAGCAGCAGCCTTGAGGTAACCATACTCACAGTCTCCTGCACCTCAAAAATAATAAGACCTTCCCAAAAATAAGGCCAAGTGCTTATTTTGGGGGGGGGGAGAGGATGTATATATAATAGTTCCTTTGGCATCTAATTGTGCCAGATGTGACCAATTTTGCCCTCGGCATACTTACAAATCACATTGGCCCCAGGGTTTGCAAAGCTAAAATACGCTTCTGTTTTTCAAAGAAAGAATAGAATGTATGAAATATAATAATTATGCAAGCAAGTAAATCATTCATACAAGAGGGCATGAGGGAGGAACAAAAAGGACAGACTCACTGTTGTGTTCATCAGACATGAAAACAAAGCAATATATGAGCTGAAGGCTGATTATTCAGTGAAAAAAATATATTGCTTGCATACATTAGCCTGTTGTCACAGCCTAATGTAGCAGCTTGTAGCTTGTGGGCTTTTTTTTTTTTTTGTATGGTAAACTTGAAAAAGCCTGGAAACAGATAGTCTACAACATCCTGTGCCACACCTGGTAACTTTAGCATCACCTCTCTTCAAATGTTTGCCCCCTTTTGGTTAGAATTCGGGCACATTTATTTATTTTCCATTCAGTCATTATAATCTTCAGCAGACGGGAAAAGGCTTAGTAAATGATTGGTTCTTTGTACTAAGTCCAAGAGTTTTAAAAGCAAGCTCAGTTTTCCCAGAACACATGACATTTCCTATTAATTCCAACCCACACTTTTTTTCTGTCTTTTTTCAAAAAAAGAAATCTTTTTCCACAGCTTGCATACACTGAGGATGAGAATATTTGTACAAAGATGTTGGCACTCAGGATATTATGAGTGTGAAAGATGTGTATTTGCTTATGCTCTCTTCTAAGAACTGCAGTTCCAGAAGATCTTAGTTTCTCCTGGCAATCCCTCTTGAGGACACTGATAAAAAGAGCCAGACAGCAGGTGAAAGGGACATTTTTGTTGTTGTTAGTTGCGAAGTCGTGTCTGACCCATCGCAACCCCATGGACAACGTTCCTTCAGACCTTCCTGTCCGCTACCATCCTCTGGAGTCCATTTAAGCTCATGCCTCCTGCTTCGGTGACTCCATCCATCCACCTCATTCTCTGTCATCCCCTTCTTCTTTTGGACCATAAAAAATGACCCCGATATCTTAGGATGTAGAAATTTCAGAACATGGGTGAATTAATGACTTAAGCTTTTACCCCCCCAAAGAACATAACAAAATCAATTCCAGCAGCAAGGAATAGCATTGAAAACATTTTCTGAGTATTCCATATATTGATATTATGCAGCCATGACTGGCTATGACTACAAATTAGGCAGCCAAAGATGGAAAGAACACAAACAAAATGATCTAAAAGTAACTTTTCAAAACATCATTTTTTGGGAAAACAGGCCAAAGTTTGAATAATTGGAAGGAGAAAGGGTCCAGACAAATTATGCTAGAAAGTGGAGCTTTCCAATAGCATCTGCTCTTAAATGAAACCTCCAAATGGTAAGAAGAGCTTGACAGTGCACCCACCAACCAAGGAGGTTGTGAACTGCCATTCACTAGACTTCCAGATGCTAGAGTTAACTTTAATCTGGAATTCTACATCTGAGGGTTAGAAGTGAAAATTGTGTTTGAGAAAGGAAGACAAATCTTTGACCTCATGATGTTTAATCTGCCATATATTCCTCTCCAGGGCAAAGTATACGTAGGACCCTAAGTCAGCATCTGGAACCAAAACTTAGTTACAAGCATACTGTATGCAGAACAGTAAAGGTTACCCTCCCATTCTTGGCTGTCAAAGGATTTCTGAGGGAAATGAGACATGAAAGTAGGAAAGAAAGCAGCCTTTTAGTATCATTTATCATCCTCCTCTGTGGACTTCAGTGTTGGGCTCTGAGATAAGTGTAGAAAAAAGGTACTAGCCACTGAATGTCTTCCTCGATGTAACAACACTTCCTACAGCCTTGGGAGTAAAAGAAGATAACTTTCCCTTCAGCTTATTAAATGGTCTTGGGTCTAGCATTGGCTAATTCTCCAGGGTTTGGGGAGAGCCAGGCCATCTGTTTTTCATTTGTTGTACTTTTGCTGGAGCCTGTAATTGCTCTTTGAACCTACTAGAGCAGGAAACCCCTTAAAATGCTGACAAGACAGGGACTCCATTTTGAAGGCAGCACATTCCACAGCTCCTTTCATCTTAAAAGGCAAATAACTGGTGACTTCTCAAGAGTTTCAGGTGGTATAGGGTTACGTGCTGATTAGAAAAATCCATTTTGTCACTGAAATTATTAATATGAGCTACTGCTATGTTTTTGGAACTGTCATCTAGGATAGGAATACTCAGCTACCTTGTCTGGCAAACAGCCTACTTCCTGGCCTGTCATCTCATTTTTCTAAGCTTACTCCCTCAGTAGCTACTAGTTCATCCAACTTAGTCAGTATATTTCCAGTTTTTATTGCACCTTCAGATATATCATTTTTTTAAAATTGCTGCTACATATAAATTAAGATAGCTTTTATGCTGATAAATGGTCAGAATTTCACCAGAATTTTACAGTCCAGTCTCAAAACTGAGCACATGCATTCACCTTGTCACAAGTCAGCAAGATGAGGTGAGATAGTCAGCCTTGTGATCATGTCAATAGTCAGATAATCCAGAATCTGAATAATAATAAAAATCCTTCAGCAAGACTTTCTTCTTCTACTTGGTGTTTTCCTACAAGTACAATGTCCCCTTTTTGGGATCAACTGATTATTGATCCATTAGTTGCAACAGGAATTGACTGAGTGGCTTGTTGCCTGAGTCTTTCTGAACCAGAATATCCCATTAAAATTCAATATACCATTAAAAATACTGGCCTAATTGAATGGAGTCATTCCAATACTTGATAATTCTTCATTTCCCAAGGACACTGTTGAGTTCCTTTTCTAGAGCAAATAGTTTTTTCCCCAATCTCTAACTAATAATTACAGCACGTTATAGTTGCTGGAGACAAAGAGAATGTTGTTGTTGTTGTTTACTTATATTGTGTTTCTTCACAATACAAGAGATTTGGCTTACAACAAATTTCTGTTATTGTAATGAAATATGCCTTAGGACAAGCTGCAACCTACCCATAAAATAGCAAAAAAATAATAGTAATAATCTAAAATTGTTACACACACACGCGCACACACACACACACGCACGCACGCACGCACACACACACACACACACACACACACACACAGAATTGCCATGAGTGCTGTAAGAAAATTCATCTGTTGCTGAAATAGCCAATCACAAAATACCAATTGGGGGACACTATTACAATGAGCTCTGCAAAATTTTCACCTCTAAAGCCCTTCATGGTTCCAAAATTAATATCTAAGGGAGCACTTCCCCAAAATCTTGTGTGGGAGAGATTGGTGGTTAAGTTACATTTATAGAATATAATAAACAAACAAACAAACAAACAAATTAATAAATAAAGTGCCCTTCCATTTTCCCTCTTTAAAAGAATGTCACAGATCTAGATGTATTCTACAGCTATCCCATTGGTGTGGAATAGTATCCTACTCCAGATTTAGAAAAGTGATTATTGTAACAGGCCTTCCTTTGCCAGTCTAGCTTGTAGGTGTTATTGATTAACCTTGGTATTGTTCCTTGATTTTGACTAGGTAACTACTCTTTGTTACTATTTTGCTTTATGGGGTTATGGTATCTCTTTTGTCTTGACTTTATTTATATGAGCACTGCTAAAAGCTGGTATTTGAAGCAGCATAAAGCAGAGCCAAGGTGGCGCAGTGGTTAAATGCAGCACTGCAGGCTACTGCTAGATCAGCAGTTCAGCGGTTCAAATCTCACCGGCTCAGGGTTGACTCAGCCTTCCATCCTTCCGAGGTGGGTAAAATGAGGACCCGGATTGTTGGGGGCAATATGCTGACTCTCTGTAAACCGCTTAGAGAGGGCTGAAAGCCCTATGAAGCGGTATATAAGTCTAAGTCTACTGCTAAGTCTATTTAAAAGATAAGTGCCAGAAATCCTAGAGAGGATTAAAGGATCCTAGCAGGGAATTAAAACGTTGCTACAGCAAAATCAAACCTGTGGGAATGGAAATGCAGCAATTATACAAGTGGTGGAAAATGAAGTGGAAATAGGCCTGTAGGTGTGTGGGGGTCTGTATGTGTGTGTGTGTGTGTATAGACGAAAGGATGGATGGATAATACATAGATAATTTATGTGCACTGATCACTACAAGCCTCAGAAGATAAATGAGATAAAAGTCAAAAGAGGTAGAGTTCCATGGAATAGAACTGAGATAAGTACATAAGGAGAAAGTTACTCATTTCAGTTATCACGAAAGAAAAACTGCTTACTCAGAGGAATGACTTGGAATATGAAGGAGGGACTGATTTTTCTTATTTAACTAGCTAACGTAACTGCAACTCCATCGCTTGACCCATTCTTAATGGCGAGAAAAATAATTTCAGTTCTGGGAGCTTTGTTTTGACATCTCATGGTTAACCCACATGAACAAAAACAATGGCAAATGACAATAGCAATAGCAATAGCAGTTAGACTTATATACCGCTTCATAGGGCTTTCAGCCCTCTCTAAGCGGTTTACAGAGTCAGCATATTGCCCCCCAACAACCGGGTCCTCATTTTACCCACCTCGGAAGGATGGAAGGCTGAGTCAACCTTGAGCCGGTGAGATTTGAACAGCTGAACTGCAGAACTGCAGTCAGCTGAAGTAGCCTGCAGTGCTGCATTTAACCACTGCGCCACCTCGGCTCAAAACTAACACTCTGTCATATTGGTTAGCTGACTACTACTCATGTAAACTGATAGTGAGTTATTGCTGCCTAGCAGTATGAACTAATAATTTCAAATGGAAAAGAAAGCAGCAGATATTTTTACGTGCTCTACATTGTGTTGAATTAAGAATAGGAGACTGGAAAAATATAGAACGTGCCTCACGCTAGTTGACTTCCAATATTTGTGGCAAGGAAACCCCAATTAAAAATTTTGCTTAGGCAATACTGTCCTGGATTAGATGCATTGGCAGTCTTTGACAATATGCCGTGACATATTATGGCCCCTCTATATCACACATTTATCCAGCACTACCCTTGGGTAATTGGATAAAGAAAATGTACTGCTGTGTGTGAAGATCTGGCCAGTGTTCCTTCTGTCAGTGACTTGCTTCTTAAGACATTCAATTTACACTGATGTCACCTAATGCAGTGTTGAAATCATAACTAACCTTCTCTTCACACTGTTCCACCCTCCAATAACATACAAGAAGCATTTCATCTCCACCCTCTAGACAAACAAGCACTTGAAGATTTACTGGACAATGTATGAGCCCTCATTAATGGTAATCCATTTATGGCCTTGGAATGGCCTTCTGTTTCTGAAAGCTGCACCAGGCAAAGCAGTAGTCTTCATTTCCCAACAGCCACGTATGCATCTCCTGACAGGACAATAAAATAACATTATTGTGAGAAGCAGTCTGGATTAGAAAAGATAGGGTGTTAGGATGTAAACACAGGCAGAGTGTTCTATACAGGGATTTCATATCTGCTTCTGTGTTAGGCATGATAAAAAGATTCCACTAAGAGATGCCAATCTCAGGTCTTGTTTTGTGAGGACATTTTTCATTCCAGAAAATTAAAACTGCACAGAAATAAATCTTTTCTTTCAAAAAACAGCCAGTTACACAGAATTCAAAGATTAGATAAGAATACTTTAAAAGTTAACTTTGTTTTCAAGCTTTGAGTTTTGCATTCTTGATCGCCATGAAGCAAATTATGATGGCTTCTCAGGTAAATATATATATATATATATTTAAAAATGTACAATCTCTGCAACAGTGAAATGTATGTATTAATTTCCAAATTCCTTCCCATTGTGGTTAAATGTTTCAGGTATTTAGGGACAGTGTTTCACGCAATGACTTTTTTTCATTGTAGGGTGAAAGTGCTATGATTTCTCACTGAGTGCCAAGAATTTAGACCTGACCGCCCTACTCAGATATATTACTTGGGCAATCATTCACCATTTTTTCAGGCTGGCTATGTATCTGTGTGAAATAACAGTTCCAAAATTCAGACTAGCCCTAATCCTAGCAAGATTTAATGCAACAACTGTTCCTGAGAGGAGATTATGGGATATCCCATTTGAACAAAGATTTTGAACTTGTGAAGGCGGTCCTGAAAAAATAATCAATATTAATGTAGGATAATATTTGTAAGGTTGAAATGTGCTCTTTGAGCTTGGTTGTTTTCTGGCGATACTTTATTAGCATTGATAATGTTATCTAGTTTGGGTAATGAAATGTCTGCAAGAAAACAACTGTTTAGAGAGCACTAAGGACACCTCGTTAACCACATTTTATGTACTGCTTCCATTGCAAAGATGCTCAGTTACAGTAAATGATAGCATATCTAATCTATATTCAGATTACCAATATCACTGAGATCAAATTTATTTACAGTTATTTCTATGTTATCAATGTGATTTTATTTCTCTTAACATGGTTAAGAGTACAAGTTGTTTCACTACTTGTAAAATACATCACACTTGACCACACCAGTTTTATAATTATTATGGTTTCTATTTAATTTGATTTCTTTTTGTTTTTTGAGCTGGTCAACAATTGTAATAAATTGCTACTACTGTGTTGAACCAATATATAGCTGTGATCCAATTTTCGGTCAAATAATATTCTTCTCGATATTTTTTAAATTATGCAATTGTCCTGCTCATTTACATAGGTTTATGTGGATTTAGACATCATCAGCCCAACTCACCTCACAGGGTTGTTGTCATGGGGAAAATAGAAGAAGGAAGGAGTATTGGGTAAGTTTGCTACTTTGAGTTATTTATATAAATAATAATAAAAGCAGGATAAAAATCTTCCTCTTACAACACTCTTGTAATTTTCCACAGCTATTTTTCTTCTTTTGTTTTCTTTTTGTTCACACACATAGAAAAAAAATCTATTGAGGGCTAAAATTGCTGTGTAATACTTTTTACATGAGTAACATTAGGAAGATCTAGTTAGGCCTGAAAAAAGTTGGCTGTCTTTAGTCCCAAGCAAAATACTCTACAACAGTGGTCTCCAACCTTGGCAACTTTAAGACCTGTGGACTTCAATTCCCAGAGTTCCTCAGCCAGCAAAGCTGGCTGAGGAACTCTGAGAGTTGAAGTCCACAAGTCTTAAAGTTGCCAAGGTTGGAGACCACTGCTCTACAATGCAGCCAAGGTCTGAGCTGTTGCAAAAAATACCTGACTGATCATCAAAATTATGGCTGGCAAAGACTTTTGAACAGAAACAATAGGATTGTTATATCAGGGTGACTTCTGTATGAACAACTGCTCATTAGTATATTTATTTATGGAAATATCCAGACACACACAAATGCACACAACCTGTATTGAAAATGTGGATATCTGTGTTTGCTTTCTTGGCATCTGTTTCTTTTTATGTACACTGAAGGTTAGAATATTTTGTTATCTCAAGAGCAAAGCCAACATGGTTTGAATCATGTTGCTGCTTCAGCTACCCTATCTAAAAGGAAAACTAAAATGTTCTGCCTTTTCAAGGTCATCAGAAGCAAAATATATTGAAGGTTGGCTTCAAAATGATAAAGTAGTTTAAAAGGGAGATAGAAATGGGGTGAAAACTATGGCATGTGGAAATCTTCCAAGTTACAAGACACTAAGGGAAAGTCTGGGCAAATCATTTTCAAACACACCAAAGACTACAAGCAATGGTGAAAAACTGTTTTTTAAAGTTAATGCCCTATTGTTAAATTTATAGATTAGACAAGGAAAGAAAAACCATAAATAGAGTTTCCTCTATATGACTGTATTACTAATGCAAGACTTCCACCCTTGGGACCAATGAATAATAATTAACTGATCACCATGATGACATAGTCCCAGATGGACTTAATCTTAAGGCTTTCCAGCATTCTCTCCAGCTTAGTCAGCTAATTTTCTATCTACTTACACAACCATGCTAGTTACAGTTATATGTTCCCATATAGAGAAGGCTTTTTGACACTAAATAAAATATAAACATGTCATGAGACATGTACTTCTTCTCTGTACAAGATGGAATTATACCATAATTGTGCAGAGGCAGCCATGCTATTAGACAGAATAGAATGTGAAACGAATAGCAGTCAAAAGATTGTAGAAAAAGAAAAGAAAACTAAATGTCTTAGGCAGATTGGAAGGCTTTGACACACACATTTGATTAAGTTACTAGTCTGGTCAGCTTTTGTAAGGCACTATCTTGTCTGTTTAGGAGAAAAATGCATTCAGCTAGGTCTTTTAGAAAGCATATATAGGTAGTCCTCAATGAAGTTAATTGTCCAGTGACCATTCAAAGTTTCAAATGGTTTGAGAAAGTTGCAGTCATCATAACATTCTTGCAATCACATGATTCCAACGACAATTCCAATTGTCAACTGACTTGCAATTTATAATAATTGCCCTGTCCTGCAGTCATATGATCACCATTCTAAAGAGGAATTCTGTCATCTGCACCTCTATAACTGTCTGGTTTGGCACTGCAACCAATCAAGACAAACACAGACTTCAATAAGTAATTAGAACTGCAGAAAAAACAATTGCCACCAACCTGCCTTCTGTTGAGGACCTATATACTACATGAGCCAGAAAGAGGGCTGTGAAAATATCTACAGATCCCTCACATGCTTGAAATAAACAGTTTCAACTTCTGCCCTCAAAACGATGTTATACAGCAGTGCACGTCAAAACAACTAGACACAAGGACAGTTCCCCCCCCATGACATCACTCTGTTAAACAACTAATTCCCACAACACTGTCAAACTATATAAAAAAGGTAGTATTACCATCATTACCTATTACCTATCTCCTTATCTTCTTATGATTATAACTTTGTTGCTTGTATCTTATGATTTATATTGTTTACTTAGTATTCTAGTATGATATATGTTGATTGCTTATTTAGTGTACATGACTATCACTAAGTGTTGTATCTAATGTTTTATGATGAATGTATTTTACAATGACTATGTTAATGATTTATCATTATTGTTGTATGTACATTGAGATCTTATGCACCTGAAACAAATTCCTTGCATGTCTAAGCACACTTGGCCAATAAAGAGTTCTATTCTATTTGTGACCTCTGCTACCAGCTTCCAACAAACTCAATAGGAAAGCCAATAGGAAAGCCTAAGTTGCAAATGGAGATTATTTGATGTTTTACCTAATGACCACAACTGGAATTTTCAAAATTGCCATCATAAGATGGTGTGGTCATATGACATTGTGCTTTGCAGCCATGTTAATTACCATTGTTAACCACGTCTACAATTCTTTATATAAATATTACACTTTGGACAAAGGAATAAGCACTGTTGTCAAGCACCTATTAGTTGTAGATAATTATAGTTTCCCCATAATCTTTGCAAAGTCTGCTTTCTATCTTGACCTAGCTCGAAATGTTGGCAAGAAGTAAAAAATATAACTATGATAGAATCTCCAGCTGTTCCATATCATGATTATTTTTATATCTTTGTATGGTGAGTAGTCTAATAATTAATTCCATAGGCATAATGGCAAAAATTGCCTCTTCTGCTTCAAAAGAAAACAGGCCAATTTCAATTCTTTCTAAATGGCATATTCCATTATTTCAGATCAGCTCTTACATATTATAGTTATTTTACTGACATAAAATATTTAGAATTGGGTGAGGAATATTTAGAGTTGGCTGAGGTAATTACAGTTATCAAAATAGTTATCTGGAAATGAAAAAGATTTTCTATAGAAACAAATCTATTGCTTTCTTGGCAAGGTTTTTCAGAAACGGTTTGTCATTCCCTCCTTCCTGAGAATGAGGGAGTATGATTAGCCCAAGGTCACCCACCTGGTTTCATGGTCATGGTGGAATTAGAATGTATGGTTTCCTGATTTCTAACTTGATACTTTAACCATATACCATGGCTCTCATCTCTTTGATACATCTTCCTTATCTTACTGGCAGTGGCTGCTCATGTCCCATTTGAAGAAGTTTGAATCTGTGGGATGTTCTGCTTTTAAAGAATGTGCTCTACAGATTTTGTCCCTCAAAACCTATAAATAATCTCTATGCTATTTTTTTAGATGGATATAATTTCAGTGCAAACATTGTATTCCAGTTGCATAATCCTTGATTATTCAATAACTAGCTAGTCATCCTCATGGCTCCTGAAATCGCTTCATGTTCACATTTAGGTGCACTGGTTATAAAGCAAGCTTGTCTTGGATCATCTCTGATCAACACCCACACAGATGTTGTCATTCACATAGTTTGGTGAGCTGAAAGCCAAAAAAAATTGGTATGAAACGGAACAGCCCAATCACATGTTACTAAATTAGCAAAGAGAAAAAGAATGCTGAAGGACACTGTATTAAAACAACTAAACTCCCACTCATTGTATTCTTATGTACGAAGCTCTTTTTTCCACCCATAATAACTTGAGCAACACATGGATCTAGTCAGGAGGAAAAAATACTTGTCATTTTTCTTCTTTTTTTAAAAAAAAACTGCAGTCATGTGGGCAGGAAGTCCTAATATAGTTATAGACATCCAAATGGAAACAGCTCACAACCTTAAGCTTTTTGATATGATGCATTTGCACTTATAGAGAAGGATGCTTCCTTCATATGGTAATAATTTTACATATTCTCTTTAGTAGGATAGGAAAATTTGTACTGGGTTATTACAGTAGGTAAAATTCAGTATGGCTTCTTTTTTTCTCATGCTTGTCTTTTCAGGATCTTATATATTTAAGCTGATATATAGCTTTTCAGTGACAAATAAATAGGTCTGTGCCTACAAAATTATTTCGAAGAAGCAGTTTGGATGTCCAGCATCTCTCATTATAGTACTTTTTTGAAAAAAAAAAAAAAAAGCTGTGGGCTTTTTCAGCTTTAGGAGTTGCTTCAAATACTGCTTTAACAATTTGATTTATTAAAATAGTCACATCTTTTTCACACTCATGCAAAAGCCCATCCAAAAGATAAGCATGCTTCAATGAATAACAGAGGAATTTTATACTTATGTTCAATTAGCAATAATCGAGCCTCGGATAAACCTCATTGGCTACGCTACTGCCACTGCGCAAAAGCAAAAGTTTATAGGTCTGCCAGGAAGGGCAGTCAATTTTTATGTAGGCTTTCTCTTCCAGGACTCAAACCTGTCTACCATGCATGCAGTGGCAAAATTCTGTGGTCTCAGAATTATAGCTGTCATCTTGTACCAATTATTTGGACATATCCCTAACAATTTCTGGACCATTATATTTACTCCCACACTTACTGGCTTTTCACCCACATAAACCAGGGAGTGACCCAAACAGTTTGAAAGCATATATGTATTTTTAATGTTAGTACTTTTATATTTTAATGTCAGTACTTTTTTTTTCAATATATTGTAAAAAGTAATGTCTGTTGCTTGCCTTTGACCGTAATAAAGATGATATTATTATTATTATTATTTGCAACAACATAATTGTATCACAGCGGCCAGTTGGTTCGCCGGATTTGGCATTGATTACTAGTGGGGCCCCACCCAGGGGCCTAGGACGTCATAACGTATTTTTGTAATATGCGTGCAGTTCCAAGCAGTGCTGCTTTTTGCATTTGACTGATGGTGATTTTGTCAATTTTTAACTGTTTTAAATGTAATTCCAGTGCTTTTGGAATAGCATCCAGTGTGCCAATTACTACTGGAATTACCACTGCTGGTTTGTGCCATAATCATTGAATTTCAATTTTTAAGTCTGGTATTTCGCGATTTTTTCATATTCCTTCTCGTGGACCCTGCTATCACCTGGTATTGCAATATCTATGATTGTAACCTTATTTTTCTCAACCAGTGTGATGTCTGGTGTATTATGAGCCAGTATTTTGTCCGTTTGTATGCGAAAATCCCACAAGATCTTGACCATCTGATTTTCGGTGACTTTTTCAGGCTTATGTTCCCACCAGTTTGTTGCTGTTTTAATATTATAATTTTTGCACAAATTCCAATGGGTCATTTGTGCTACTGAATTGTGCCGCAATTTATAATCAGTCTGCGCGATTTTTTTACAGCAGCTGAGTATGTGATCAACAGTTTCATCAGCTTCTTTGCAAAGTCTGCATTTGGCATCATCAGAGGATTTTTCGATTTTGGCCTTAATGGCATTTGTGCGGATAGCTTGTTCTTGAGCAGCCAGGATTAGTGACTCTGTTTCTTTCTTTAATGTACCTGCTGTTAACCATAACCAAGTTTTTTCACTTTCCACTTTACCTTTTATTTTTTCCAGAAATTGGCCATGCAATGCTTTGTTCTGCCAACTCTCCATTCTTGATTTTATCACATCTTTTCTGTATTCTTGTTTCGTCTGTTGGACCTTCAATAGATTTTTGTTCTTTACTTTGATTAATAGATGTTCTGCCTGGAGGCTGTCAGGGTCTGGATGGGAGTGAACAAGCTTGGACTCAATCCCGACAAGACCGAGTGGCTATTGATGCACCCTCTTAGCCTGTGGGGTGAAATTATACACCCCTCAGAGAGGGTCCGCAATTTGGGTGTCCCCCTGGATCCGCAGCTGACGTTAGAACATCATCTGTCGGCTGTGACCAGGGGGGCCTTTGCCCAGGTTCGCCTGGTGCACCAGCTGCGGCCCTATCTGGACCGGGAGGCCCTTCGGATGGTCACTCACGCCCTTGTCACCTCAAGACTGGATTACTGTAACGCGCTCTACATGGGGCTGCCCCTGAAGAGTGTTCGAAGACTGCAGTTGGTCCAGAATGCAGCCAGGGAAGTGATATTGGGTATACCTAGATACACCCATGTTACACCTATCCTCTGCGAGCTGCACTGGCTCCCCATTGGTCTCCAGACATGCTTCAAGGTGCTAGTCATTACTTTTAAAGCCCTACATGGTTTAGGACCTGGCTACCTGAGAGACCGCCTCCTGCCATTTACCTCCCAATGACCAATGGGTCACACAGATTGGCCCTCCTCCGGGTGCCGTCAGCCAGTCAATGTCAGTTGGCGGCTCCCTGGGGGAGGGCCTTCTCTGTAGCTGCTCTGGCCCTATGGAACGATTTTTCCGTAGAAATCCGGACCCTTACTACTCTTCCGGCCTTCCGTAAAGCTACTAAGACCTGGCTGTTCCGGCAGACCTGGGGCTTTTGATCAGTATCCAGCCCCACTCTAACAGTATGTATGGTGTGAAATTTTAACCTTTGTATTCTTATTTTAATTTTTATATATGTTTCTTTATCTTGCCTGTAAGCCGCCCAGAGTCGCAAGGGAGTGGGCGGCATACAAATGTCAATAAACTCAAACTCAAACTCATCTCAGTTGTTCGTTGCCAATGCTTTTCTCAAAGTCATGTATCCACTTTGCTTCCTTACTGTAGTCCTTTGCATTTTCCCACAATTCTTTCCAGAATTCAACTGTGGCCTGCTTTTCTGGTTTTTCACTTTTGGTGTCATCATTCACATTAAGACTTTGATAAAAACGCCGTTGGTCTGATCGAAATTGCTGATTTTGTTTATATTGGATGATTGGTGCCTCATATCTTTCAATTTTTCTAGCTGTTGCTGTTATCTACTGTTTTACAATCTCTACAGCTTCATTCATGTTTCTTGTATCCAATCTATATCTTCTGATTAGCTGATCTATGATTTTACTGCTGCTGCTGTTGTTGTTGTTGTTGTTATTATTATTTAAAAAATCTGAAGCATTTCTTCCAAAAAATTTCCATACAACCATAGCCTGGTAGGACAAATTATCGAAATGGAACTGATTCCGGAACCGGATTAAAAGTCTTCTAAGAACTAACCATGGCAAGATCTCCAAATCACATTGCTTCCTATAAAGACCAAATTAAAATATAATAAACTTACTGCACTTGTTTTTCTCTAAATACAAGAATAGTATCATAGATACTTTATCTTGTAGACGTGACAGATATTTTCAGATGAAAGAGAGAATAAAGTGCTGATATAGTGGAATAAACTTGACCAAAATAGAAATGAACCAGATCATTTTTAAATATTTTGCAATAATTTATTGCCTGTGATTCAGAGTTAAAACTTATGTTTTGCCTGTCAGTTCCTAGCATGACTAGTCAAAAGGAATTCAAGCAACTAGAGTCAGGCAGAGTAATGAAGTTGCTTCAGGTGGCCAAGGCTGAGAGTTGGCAGGAGACTATTGGAAGGGAAAGTTGTTTGCTACATTGCTTGTCTTATAGTCTGTGTTTTTCAGGCTGGGATATGGAAACTATTGCCTAACCAGATAATTCTAAATTTATTATTTGTACAGCATTAGTACCTAAACTGCCCCCCAAAATGCAAATCTGGCCTGAAAAGAAAATAATTAATGGAATGATATCTCAAACATAATGCTTGGTATGATATGAATGGGATTTGATGCCCAAACAAAGTCTCACAAACACAGTCTCTGACACTCTGTGGTGAACTTGTTTGTGAACCTGACTTCACATAGTCTTGTGAAAACCGGACAGAAGAAGAACTGGTCAAGATTTGTTTTTGCTTGAGGTACTTAAAAGATACTGTCCTTTCGCCTGCCTGTTCTGCATACTGAAGCCATGGTTTTCCAGAAGAGTGCCAAGATTTGGCTCCACCAATTAGCCTAAGAATGTTAAACAACCATGGGTTGGCTGGTGACTTGAACTTTATAGCCTTTGGAATGCTTTAACTTTGATTTTTACTTTTACTTTATAATTTTTAACTGCTTTTAACTCTGTTTTTAATCTGTGATTTTATTTATGTGTTCATATTGTTTTATCATGCTGTTGTAAACTGCCCATAGTTACTTAGGTGAGCTGGGCTGTATAGAAATTTAATAAATACATACATACAAGCATATATATTGCGCTGAATAATGAATTGTCCTTGAGAGATGGATGGCAAATACCAGGCAAATTTGGTGTGAGCAGCAAAGATCACATGGTGGCAAAAGTTGTGTCCACAATACCTCAGTGCTGCTGTCTTCACACTAACATATATGAACTACTGCTCTGTCTCATTCTTGTAGTCCTATGTATCACTTCACAAATTTAATTCACTCTTCTCTAACCTGTGACATACAGATGTATTGAATGTCAATTCCATCATTTCCAGCCATCATAGTCTTGAGGAAAATGGAATGGTTTGTGGTAGCAAAGAAGAAGAAAAAGCATCCCATAGAAGGAAGTCTCATTAGAAGAGCTGTGAGCACTGCAAGTTCAGTGCTTCTCATAGCACTGTTTTTTTCACTAAAGAGTACACCATCCGCCATGCCTTTCAAAACATTCGTGGAATATGACTAGCCAACTCTTCAGATGATAAATATTAAACACGTGGGTTTTCAAGAAGTACAAGCATGATACATCAGTTCTAACGATGTTCTGTGGCAGTTCACCTATCAAAAGTACATTTAGGTAATGCAAATATGACAATAAATACATTTATTCCTCCATGGCCTCACACTGGAAAAAAAAATCAGTTATAACACTGTGTTAGAAACATTTGCTGAAGTGATAATAAAAGCATATTTTTATTCCAGGAGTTTCCTGCTTTTAATTTATAAGCATAACGTTAATATATTTTATTTTATTAATAGAGGGCTATGAAAATATCTACAGCCTCCTCACATCCTGGACATAAATTGTTCAACTTCTACCCTCAAAACAAGTGCCATATAGAGCACTGCACATCAGAACAACTAGACACAAGGACAGTTTTTTCCCACATGCCATCACTCTACTAAAGAACTAATTCCCACAACACTGTCAAACTATCGTGACCTGACAAATGCGCACCCGACAAAAGTGCACCAACAAATGTGCACCGACAAAAGCGCGCTGACAAAAGCGCGATTAGGGTTAGGGTTATAACGTTGTTTTCGCATCCCACTATGTTGTTTGTTGATGGCGTGCTTTTGTCGGCACGCATTTGTCGGCATGCTTTTGTGGGCGCAATTTTGATGTTGCGGTTTTGCCGGGCATGCATTTGTCGGGCGTGCATTTGTCGGGCGCGCATTTGTCCATGAACCCAAACTATTACTAAGACTGTGTTACTATTATTCTTCTTATCCTTCCAAACTATTACTAAGACTGTGTTACTATTATTCTTCTTATCCTTCCTATTACCTATCTCCTCCTACTTATGACTATAACCTTGTTGCTTGTGTTTGTTTAGTTTCCTAGTATGATTTGATTGCTTATTTAGTATCCTATAACTATCACTAAGTGTTGTATCTTATGATTCTTGATTGATGTATTTTTATGTACACTGAGAGTTTATGCACTGAATACAAATTCCTGGTGTGTCCAATCACACTTGGCCTATTCTATTCTATTCTATTCTATTCTATTCTATTCTATTCTATTCTATTCTATTCTATTCTATGCATGTTTGGTCTTTCTGTTCTAGTAAGCATTCAATATAACACCAAAAGTGGCCCTGCATACAAGCTACCTGTCCCATTTACCTCTTAACTTCCCTAGCTATGGTTTGGGAATCTACTTACATTTTACGCTAAATTTTAATGAAGGATTTCACCTATAGCAGTGGATTCTCTTTTAAATTTGGCATTAATGTAGAATATTTGGCAAGGCAAAGATCACGGGAAGTTGTTTCAGTTTCCTCTTGATCATTGTATAGATTTAATGCGAGAGAAACAGGAAAAATTTTGAGTGATGTGATATTTGCTTCAGGCTGTATATCTGCTATCCTCTTGTCATTACTCTATACTGTATTTGAAAAATGTAAGGGGGATGGGGAAGGGAAATTCCACAATGATGAGGAAACAGATGCTCAGCTATATGCTAGAAATCTCTGTCTGAAAAATATTAGGCATAATATATTATCCTCAGGGTTATATTGACTAGAGATCTAAATTGAAACAGCCATTTTGTGCACTTTTTATATCAAAATACAAAAGCAAAAATATATAGCAATGTAATACTACGTTCATGAATATTCATAGAAGGCGTATTAAATAATTATACTACAGTTTGAAAAAATAAGCAAAGAAACAAAAAGAGAAAAGGGGAGAAGAAAGGAATATTTTTCTCCAGTTACTAAAAAGTTATTAGCTGTTTTGCAACTGGGCAATGCTATCTTTTAAACTGGAAAACATCTGGCTCATGAAACTGAAATTGAATCTTCTTTCTGGATAAAAGGGGTCTGCAACATATTACTGAACTCTTGTTCATTGTTTTACTCCATTATGCTTTGTGGGTAATCAACTTCATTCTCTCTAGATACTTCCACACTACTATGGGCTATATCACGGGTATCAAACTCACAATAGCACGTTGCTGTCACGTGACGTTTTGTGATGTTTTCCCCATTCATGGAAGCTGGAGTGGGTGTGGCATGTACATGATACATCTGGCCCATGGGCCGCCAGTTTGACACCCCTGGTATATTCTTCAGTTCCTTAGTTTGAAACCAACCTCTCTTGAAACACAAAGAACACCACAAGAAACCAGTGCTCATTGTTTCTTTCCTGCCCAATAAAAAGTACAATAACATATAGCCACCATGTTCTAATTTTTCTGTCAAATCATTTTGAAAAAGTCATGGTTTTCCAGAAGCAAAATATAGCATACTTCAATTGCTGTGAATGTAACACTCTGAACAGAGAGAAAAAATGTGGCTAATTGCACACAGTTCTCTTTCTGCTTTCCCTCAAGTAGATCCTAGTTTGCCATTTCTCACTGCCTCACTTATTCTTGATCTTCCCAATGCCTTTCCTCCCTCCAATCAACTGTCACTGATGTTCCAGTATCCCACTTGCCAATGCCTTCATTTTCCATCTTCAGCTACTACCATACTAACAATATACTAATGTGTCTACCCAAAACCATTGTAATAATTCAGTAAGACTCCATAGGTAGCCCTTGTTTAGCAACCACATTTAGTTCAGAAAAAAATGATCATTAAGATGTAAATGTTTATTGGTGTGTTCATGTAGGCTGCATAAAGTTGGAGATTTTCCTAAGTGTCATGGTACCTTTTCTGGCATGAATGGCGACTAATTTGCAACACTTGGGTACAATTTGGTTGGATACAGTGAAGGAGAGAGAGAAAGAGCGAGAGAGACAGTGAGAGCAAGAAAGTGTGTGGGTGTGTGTGTGAGAGAGAGAGAGGGGGGGGAGGGAGGGAGGGAGGGAGGGAGGGAGCGAGCGAGAGAGAGAGAGATGCTGTGAAAATCACTGTTTTGGTTAGTTTTAGGTGAACCAATATTATTCTTATTCTGGCATATATTGTTGTTAGGTGCAGAATTTTGGGTGCAAAATTCTGGGTCAGAATTTCTTTTATTGACATTTATTAGCATCATATTTGTAAATGGTAACTATATGAGCTAGTTGTTAAATGGACATTATCTGTATTCCACTAACTCACTTTTCCTTTGATCTTCTCAGCGTCTTCCATTCCCTCTGTTTCCTCAATTGTTACTATACTTGGCTTTTTTCCTGGTTCTCCCCAAACACTTTACCTGAAACTAACCAGCTCTGTTACATACCATGCATACACTAAACTATCTGCATTGTGCATATCTTGCTTCAGACATGAATCATTCCAAGCCAGGTATTTAGTGCATAGGTTGGCTTTGCACATCCCTGTTTCCAATAAAATGGTATAGAATGAAAAGCAAATTTACTCAGCTATCAGATGTCACTATCATATTGATCAGGTTGGCAGATGATTCTGAAGTAGCTAAAAAATAACTGGCATTAAAGTACCCTTAGCCTTCTATTTCCCAGCTTGGATATGTATATTTTGATCTTATAACAATAAGTTTATAATATTCTCTCTCTCTCTCTCTCTCTCTCTCTCTCTCTCTCTCTCTCTCTCTCTCTCTCTCTCATCTATCTATCACCTATCTATCTATCATCTATCTATGTCACATACTGTATATATTATGGAAGATACTTCTGCTCCTTCAAAAGTCTTTGAAACCTTTTTCTTCATAACACAGGAGACAACATTTCTTTCAAGATATTTTTGTAAGATATAACTTCAACTGAAGCTATGCCTTCTCATAAATTTCATCAGCAAATCCAATGTCAATGAGTTGTTTGGAAGTTCTTTTTAAAAAAGAAGCATTTCAGGCATTTTAATTTCAAGAGATTTGTAAGGCAAAGGTTATTCACACAAAGTAATGAAAAGGAAAACAAACCATCAACTTTTAACCACCCTATCCCTTGTTTATTCCAGACACAAAGCCTCCAGGAATTCTATTTTTCATAGCCTTTCTGAAGTACGGTTTCTGATTTATCTGAAATCTGTTTGTTTCATAATAAATAAATCACTGAAGTCTTTAATGCATTTTGAATGCTTTAATATTAAACTAGCTCTTCCAATATTAAAATAAACATGAAGAAAATAAATAAAAGGGAGAGTGATATGGCCAGCTCCCTGATTAGTTCAGAAATTAACATTACTTTGGGAAGTGTGTAGATATTTACATGTAGATGCAGCATAATGGAGAGAGTAATTAAATTATATGGCACACAGCTCTAATCCTAATGTTCATTTCCAGGCTACCAAGCTGTTAGAAACCCAAATATGCCAGTTCCTTCTCTTCCCTTTCCTCTATTTGCCCAATTGTCACACTAGACAATTCCAAATAGCTCAACAGTTTTCTGTAACTCATTTAATAGCTGATGCACATGTTCACCACTTATAATCTTTAGACCAGGGTGTCAAAGCAAGGCCTGGGGCCTAGATCCAGCCTGCAGGGGCTACATGAAAAGAGCAAAGAACTGGCCCTCGGTGCCTCTGCCAGAAAAAAAAGAGGTTGAGAGGGCCACCTGCGGTTCTCCTGACTTCTGTTTTTGCTGGCAGAGGGTTGTAGGAGGCCATCACATCCAGAAATGGAGCGCAGATGCTCATTTTCACTGGCAGATTGCTTGGGCCACCACAGGTGTCCCCTACACGAGTGATGTCAAGCTGGCCACGCCCACCCTGGCCATACCCACTCTGGTACCCCAAGGTCAAACACCACCCTGAAGCGGCCCTCAATGAAATCAAGTTTGACACTCCTGCTTTAGACCATTTCTCCCTGTTCACAGAATGATAGTGAAATATTCCACTGAAACCAGAAAAAATATAGCTAAATTAGATTTTACATCGAATATATGTTTCCTTAAAGGTTTATAGTTTATAGTGTGGATGTCAGAATCACATTTTTTTTAAAGGAGAAACCAGATTTCTTTTGGTCCATTAACTTTGCCTCTCTCCATAAAGATAATAATAATACTTGACTACCTCCTCACAAGGACGTTCTGGAGAACTGGTAGCAGAAATTTTGAGTAGTTCGGAGAACCAGTAAATATCACCTCTGACTAACCCCGCCCCCAACTATTTTCTGCCTCCCGAGTCCCAGCTGATTGGGAGGAAATTGGGATTTTGCAGTAACCTTCCCCTGCCATGCCCACCAAGCCACGCCACGCTCACCAAGTCAGACCCACAGAACCAATAGTAAAAGTTTTTGAATCTCACCACTGATCAAAACCATGTCAAGCAGTTCAAGCATATTGGATGGGTCTCATCAGAGGAACCACTCCCAGTCCTATAAGTAATATAGTAAGACATAATTTACAGAAACCCATACTAGATCTGTCTTTGTCCAGGTCAACAAGGACCACAATAGGTGCTGGAGTTGCTGGACATCTGGTGCCAAATGGGCTACAAGACTCAGGACTCAGGACCAACAATTGCAGATCTATAGGAAGAAAAGGGTTTTTACTCGATGCAAATATACAAAGATTGAAAACAAAGAGATAATGAGATTTTATTACAGATCAAGTAACAAGAATACTGTATATATTGCAGCGATGCCTTTAATACCATCAGAAGGGAAGAGTATTATTTTTGTAAGCTATGTGTCATACTGTAGCTGATATGGAAATGTTAGAAATAAAGGATTATGTGAATATAATTTATATGTAATACTAGACACTTGTGGAATTTCACCTGCTTCTGACATGTAGATTAGAAAATGACTCATTGCTTGTTTAACTTCACAGAAGTTGAGAGATGGTTGAAATTTTATAAGTTAGTAGAAGAGTGAGAATTAGCCATAGAAGCAATTTTCTTCCAGAGCATAATTTATGAAGAATATCAGTACAGAGCAGTGGTGGGTTTCAAAATTTTTAGAACCTTTTCTGTAGGTGTGGCCTGCTTTGTGGGAGTAGCTTGCTGGCTATGTGACTGGGTGGGAGTGGCTTGCCACCATGTGACCGGGTGGGAGTGGCCTGGCAGTCATGTGACTGGGTGGGCATGGCCAACTTGTAAAATGCGGTGAAACTCACTTAACAATGGTCTTGTTTAGCAACCAAAATGTTGGCTCAGAACATTTGAAGCACACAAGTCTTAAAGTTGTCAAGTTACACGACCCTTGCATCCCTAACCCTTTAGAAAAAACCCCAGGGGTGTTCAAACTTGACAGCTTTAAGACTTGTGGACTTCAACTCCCAGAATTCCTCCTCCAGTCATGTTGGCTCAGGAAGTCTGTCAAACATGACAGTTTTAAGACTTTAAGGTTTAGATAGGACTCTTAGAGGTGGGCAGGGCAATGGGTGAGTCAGCCAATCAGTGAGGGGCGGGCGGGGCAAGCGTGGTGTGGACGGGCGGGGGGAGGGAGCTGGAACCAGTTCTAAAGGACAGGATATGAATTTGGTAATACACTGTAAAATATAATACAGTATGCAGTCATTAATTTACATCATATGTTTCTTCATATATACACTATTTATTTAAATATAAATGAATTGGGTTTCTTTGCCTTTCCGGGATTCCCCATTGTTTCCCTACCACCAGTAGCATCTCCTTTCTGACTAATCTTTACTAAAGGATATATCCCAGAAAGCAGGGGTGTCAAACTCACAGCCAGATGCATCACGTGCTGGCCATGCCCATGTCCGGTTTAGTGAAGGGGGGGGGAAGTCACAATATGTCGCGTGATGACTCCACGATGATGCAGGTTTGACACCCCTGCCACAAAGCATGTAGATTTCAAATAGATATGACAATGCCTGATACCTCCAGGAAATCCCTGTCAACATGATAATTCTGTGTGATATGAGACACATGATGGAAATAAAAAGATGCCGCTATGCACCGATGTAGAAAAATGGAAAGAGAGCAGCCGTGATAAAAAAAAAACAGATAGGTAAAAATTGTCTCCAAAGACACCACCAGACATGATAAAACATCTGTACTTTGGCAAAGAGGTGGGTTCCTTACATAAACAAACAAACAAACAAACAATCCATTAAACATTGTACTTTTTTTTAAATCCCAGAACTCCTGTGATATTTTTGAAATCCCAATTTAAAATTGTATAATAGTATCTTGTATGCCAGGGGTGTCCAAACTTAGGAACTTTAAGACTTTAAGACAGAATTCTGGGAGTTGAAGTCCACAAGTCTTAAAGTTCCTAAGTTTGGACACCCCTGCTATATGCTAAGGCGAGTAAATTCATCTTTTGGGGAACTAATTTCAGGTTTTCCACACTATGAATTGATTTCAGGTCTTCCGCACTATGAACTGGAGTCAGAAAAATCCATCTAAACAGAACTGGTGAGGTTATGACAGGTGGCTTAGGGACAATCTGATCTGGAATTTAGCAAAAACAGACATTATGAGTAACTGAGAACCCCACCCAGACAAGCAGAAATTTTAATTGTTCCAAGTAGTGAACATTTCTTCTTTTCAGAAAATCCCCCCAAGGCCAGTCTCTTGCAACACAGTGCCCTCTAGCATAATACTTAGACAGATTCCAAACTGATTTAGAAAGTGAAATCTCTTCAGTGGAAAGCTTTGCTTCCAGGTGTGATTATGGTATGTTATGTCCTCCCAAAACAGTATGGATACAAGATAAAGTTGGTTGGCATGAATTGCTGAAACAGTTGTGGTGTACATTTTTTTGCTGAACTTTCCCATATTAGGAAATCAGTGTTTTAGAATCGATACGGGGATAATGGTAACTTTTTGTGACCACAGTTAACATGATTTTTAATTTCTGGAGAAATATACAGGATAGATGAAATGATATAATCTATTCACCATAAAATATTGTTTGTAGCAAAAATATACAGTAAGTGAACATTAATCAAACCAATAGCAGAGAAATAATTATAATTAGGATGGATTTGTTTGCAATCTCATCTTCTTATCCTTGAAGCAATATCTCCACTCATACCTTAGCTTCAATTCAGTGTTTAAATGTGTTCACAGCTAACCATGGCATTTCAGTTTGGCTAGGATTTAAAACTAATATTAAACTAGAGGAAGATATCAGAACAAACAATAAAAGAGACATTTGCTGCAGGGATAGAGACAAGCTAAAGTGAAAGGATCATATGATTCCGTGGCTAGTGCCAATCAGTGTACATAATTAAAATAAAGTCAGTTTTATGTGTGTATCAGCTGAAACACTTGACAGCTACAGATCAAAGGATATCAATGTTGAGATGTAGGATATCTGAAATCAGCATACATAAATATTTTGGAAAAGTACCATAAACTAATATATGTTAACATAATGTCAATGAACACGCTATACCAGTGATGGTTAAACTTTCTGGCACTGAGTGTTAAAACTGGAGCATGTGTGTATGTGCCGGAGTGCATGTGCACAGCAGTCAGCTGATCTTCCAGGTTCCATTGCGTGTATGCATGCTGGCCAACTGGTCCAGTGTGCATGCACTCTTAAAGTAGAAGAAAGCAAGTCTAAGCCCTGGAAGTAACTTAGTCTTCTAAAGTTCTGAAAGTTCGGAAATTTGAAATTCTAGGTCCGTGATGATGAATCTATGGATCCATTTGTTAGGGCATGCGAGGTGTTGCCCTCCAGCTGACTTCGGCCTTCATTTTTGGCTGTTTTTCGCCTTCCAGAGGCTTCCCTGAAGCATCTAGAGGGCGAAAAACAACCCAATGCACAAACCGGAAGTTTGGGAACGGACATCCGGGTTGCCCATAAGGCCATTTTTCTCCCTCTGGAGGCTTTAGGGAAGCCTCCTGAAGCTTCCGGAGGGCCTCCGGGGGAGAAGGCAGGGTGAACCCATTTTTGCCCTTCCCGAGGCTCCTAGAAAGCCTCTGAAACCTGGAGAGGGTGAAAATTGGGTGCATCGTGCACCAAAAGCGGGGGGGGGGGAGGGTTGTGTGTGTATATGCATGGGTGTCATGTGTACATGTGCGGGGTGGGTGGGTTCATGCACATAGAATTATGGATGTGGGCACCCCCGCGCATGACCCCCCGTGCTCTTCCCGCTTTTGGCATGCGAAAGCAAAAAGGTTAGCCATCACTGTCCTAGGTAATGATCTAATGATTTTAACAGTTTCCATTGTTTTTCCAGGGCAATACAATACAATTCCCTTTGATGTGATTCTATTCCTATTTTATAGTTGCAGAGAGAAATAAAGCAAAAATACATGAAGAAAACCTCTTTATAAATTGCATTGAGTATAGTAATTGCTGGAAACCAAGTATGCTACTTGGAAGAGCGTATGAAGATACATATGACAGGGCTTTTCCAAGCTTAGTTTTAAACACTTTACTTTAGTCACTCAGGGTGACCAAGAAACTTTATATTTAGTGTATGAATGATTACCTAACTTTAAATCATATAAATATTTTTCTCAGTGTGAGGGAAACATGCCACTCATTTTTCCAGTAGCAGATTGCTATGGATGAAATAATGTTTTCTTAAAATGCAAAATAAACACTTGAAATGGAAATTCTTTTTCACCATCTCAGACTAAGAACTTGTTTATAACTATTTAAAGTGAATATATGAGTACAAATACATATTGTTTCTATTGCTGAACTTTATTCTAAAGCAAGTCTTTGAGTTGCCATATTATAATAGGATTGCAGAAATAATATCAAATAAAATTTTATCCATCTCCACTACATTTCAATTTTTAAAATTCTTGAGGAAACATAATTAAAGGGTTATAAAATCATCATATATAGTTTCATCTTACCTCTTTTCATAAAAGTTGAGACAAAAATAAAATACCATCAGTATGCTCCTTTCACACAATGTTACCCTGTTTCCCCGAAAATAAGACCTCCCCAGATATTAAGCCCAATCGGGCTTTTGAGCCGATGTGCTAAAATAATTCTCCTCTGAAAATAAGCCCTCTTCAAAAAACATTGCAACACAGCAGCAGCCATGAGATGACCATGTTCGCCACCTCCCGCACCTCAAAAATAATAAAACCTCCCAGAAAATAAGGCCAAGTGCTTATTTTGGGGGTCAAAAGAAAATAAGACCCTGTCTTAAACACAGTATCTTTAGTTTACCATCTGAACCATATTTACTCATGAAGCTACTTCTCAGTGGTAGCAGGTACCTCTAAATACAATCTTGAAGCATCTTCTTTTCTACCAGGTCATGTATTAAGATTATCAGATTATGGGTTTGACCAGCAATAGTGGAAAAGAGCCTTTTATGGTAGTGACCGCTACATTATAATACCTTTCAAAGGTATATTATATTATAGGTATGTTATATTTCTTCTAGTGTTGGATTGAAATATTTTTAAGTGTTTCATTACTGACAGAAATTCTCATATCCTTGGTTGGTTGTACATTTACTATTTCTAAATTTCAGTGTGATGTTCCTTGAAATCCATTTTTGGACAGTGGTCAATCTAGAACAGGGGTGTCAAAATCAAGGCCTGAGAGCCACATCCAGCCTGCGAGGTGCTTAGATCTGGCCCGCCTTGCCACCTGGAAACAGCGAAGGATCGGCTGCAGTGCCTCTGCCAGGAAAAGTGGAACTTGTGAGGAGCCTCCCAGGCTCCATTTTCGGCTGTGACGGACTCCTGCAGCCCTCTGCCAGCAAAAATGGTGCTTGAGTAACGCTCCTGAGCTCCATTTTTCCTGGCAGAGTGCTAGCAAAACAAACTACTAGCAAAAATGGCATTTGATCACACGAGTGATGTCGAGCTGCAACCCACCCCATCCACCCCCCCCAAGGTCAAACACAACCCTGATGCGGCCCTCAATGGAATCGAATTTGATACTACTGATCTAGAATAACGATAAGTCAACTAGTGTCTCTAGACTTTTTTCTTGTGCTTCTGACTTTCTACCCCAGCTAACTTTTTTCTCTCTTAGTCTTTCAATTTAGAAAATAAATGGAATAAATAACACGCTGCAGAGCAAACTCCAGACATCTAGCATCATCTTTATTTCCAATAATGTACTTGTGGTCTATATAGGCAACCTTAGAAAATAAAATTATTTGGTGGCTGTTATTATGGCATGCATTTCTAGATGCATGGACATTCATTGGTTTCAGCCACTTTAATCAAAAAGCTTGTGTAGTTGAGCCGTGAATTCTATCCCTTTTGGATTTGTGTGCAAAGATACAATTCACATACAAAAGAGGTGAGGTTTGTGTTTTTACAGTGGGATGCTGTTTTCATCAGACTCAGTCAATTATTATAACCTCACCAGAGGTGGGATTCAGCAGGTTCTGACCAGTTCTGGAGAACCGGTAGTGGAAATTTTAAGTAGTTCAGAGGACCTGTAAATATCACCTCTGATTGGCCCCGCCGCCATCTATTCTCTGCCTCCCGAGTCCCAGCTGATCGGTAAGAAATGGGGATCTTGCAGTATCCTTCCCTTGGAGTCAGGTAGGAATGGAGATTTTACAGTATCCTTCCCCTGCCACGCCATGCCCATCAAGCCACGCCCACAGAACGGGTAGTAAAAAAAAATGAATCCCACCACTGCTCCTCACTCGAGACACTGCTGTATGAATCTTTAGTCTTTAAGAATATGTTGGATAGCCATTTGTCTGAAATGGTATAGGGTTTTCTGCCTAGGCAGGGGGTTGGACTAGAAGGCCTCCAAGGTCCCTTCCAACTCTGCTATTGTATTGTATTGAATACATGTTTATTTGTATATAGAAAGCAACAGAAGAAATTGATGGAGAAATGGGAAGCATTAATTTGCCTACCAATAAATAGATGATGTAAGTCTATCATGATCCCTATGGTGGCTACTTTATCAACAATCAAGCTTCCCAAGGGCAGCTGTTTGGTAATAGCACAGGCTTTTTGGATTGGACTGGCAGCTCCTGCTACTGGACGTGAGGGAGAAAAAATCAAAACAAAACCCAACCTTAAGACTGAAATGTGGCTGTCGAAAGTAGAATAATGGACCCTGGGAATAAAATTATGGGCTTCGATCACTAATGGCTGCAGTTTTATCCCTAATAATTCCAGTCACAGGCGCTTTTCTCTATTTCAGTGGTTTTTTTTTTATTTCTGAAATTTTCATTACAGCCCTACATTTATCATTTCAATTCTTGGGGAAGTTATTTCTCTTCCAGAAACCACCATTGCACTTCTGGGATGTTCATTTCAAACTCAAGGTAAACTGCTGCAAACTCGATTGCAGAAAATATGACTTCAGCAACAGAGTGGGCAATGCCTGGAATGCTCTACCTGACACTGTGGTTTCTTCCTCAAACCCCCAAAACTTCAACCTTAGACTGTTTACTGTCGACCTCATCCCATTCCTAAGAGATCTGTAAGGGTTATGCATAAGCACACTAACGTACTTATGGTCCCTATGCTCCATTTCATGTATTCAAAATCTTGTTTATACTTATATATGTTATCTAATGCAGTGGTCCCCAACCTTTTTATCGCCACGGACCAGTCAGCCTTTGATAATTTTACCATGGCCCGCTGAGCGCGCGCAGGGGGGGGGCCCTTGTTCGCGCGCGCTCAGCGGGCCACCAGCCAGTGCTGAGCGAGGCATTTTCTGTAGAGCCGCAGGGAGACTGGGGAGACGTCTGCAGGGTCGCAGGTACACGTCAGCTTTGGGCCACACGTGCGTACCTGCGCGGGGCTCTCTTCCCTGGAGCCTTTGCGCACGGCCCAGGAGCTTTTGCGCACGGCCCAGGAGCCTTTGCGCTGCAGCGATCATGTCCCCCGGCCGCTGCAGCGATCATGTCCCCCAGCTGCTGCAGCGATCATGGCCCCCGTAACTTACAACTTTAGTTCTGAGAGCAATCCTCTTAATGTTTTCAGCAAAATTTACATTAAAACTGTGTTCATAATTTCAATTTCCTACTGATTTCACCAGATTTCTTTTAAATCGTTTGCATTTTTTTCCTATTATTGCAAAAATATTCCTACAATGTCCAACCTAATAAATATAAAGAATACCAGGAAAAATGTCAATGTAAAATTTTATTGAATATTAACTAGGTTGCTTCTTTTAAGCTATTTTAATGTTTTAAAAAGTAAAATCTGATTTGACAAAATTCTCAAGAGTAGTACATGAAAATTTGGCATAAACCTGCGTTATTCTTAGGTGAACATTCTGAGTAAGTTCTAAATAGCCGAATTTCTCTATTTCCTTTTGAGCCTGTATCCGCAAGACTCCATGCAACACATTCAAGGAACTCATATCCCTCCATGAAGTATGGAGCATTCTCAGAGTTTACAGAATACGCATCTTGACACCATATTTGACTCTTCACAAGGAGTAGAATACACAGCTATAAAACGGGAAGAAGCAGACTCGGTCGGGGGGCGGCAACGGGCGCTTCACTAGGCGGGTCGAAGGAGCCGCAGTCGGCTTGGCATTCGGGGCTGGGCGGGGGGCCTGGCGCACCGAAGCCTTCGCCTCTCGGAAGGGTCAGCGAACCGCCTGGCGACACGGGAGGTCGGCCGCCTGCCCCCTCCCCTCCATGGGAAGCACGAGGCTCCGCGTCCTTTCAGCCCGAGCGGCCGCCAGGCCAAGTGCGCGCCTTCGCTTCGGCGACAAAATGGCAGCCCTGGAGAGCTACTGTGGTGCCAGGCTGGGCGAAGGGAGCCGGCGGCGGCGGGCGGGCGCCCTCCCCTCCCTCCCGCAGCGGAGCCTCCCTCGGCCTCTCGGAACGGCGAAGCTCCCCAAGTTCCCCCGAAACGGCCACGCTGCGCCCCTCCCCCCCCGCAACCTTAGTTTCTCTTTGGGAGGAAAATGCAGCGCCGCCGCCCCCTCCTGCCCCCCCTCGTCATTCCACGGGGCAGGCGGGCCGGGCAAGTCCGCGGACAAAGTTTCGCCTCCCAGGCAGCCTCCGCCAGCAGCATCCCAAGTTCGGGCCGAGGCCGCCGCCGCCGCCCCCTCCCTCCCGGGGCGAGCAGAGCAAGAGGGCGGGGTGGGGGAGATCGGGCCTCCCCTCGCCCCCCAGCCCCATGCATCTGGGGTGGCGGGGGGGGCAGAGAAAGGGCGCATTCATGAGGACTACAAAGTTGCAAATATGGCCCCCAGCCGCTGCAGCTATCATGGCCCCTGGCCGCTGCGCGGCCCGGTGCCAGGTACTCCACGGCCCGGCATCGGTCCGCGGACCGGGGGTTGGGGACCACTGATCTAATGCATACTTGAGGAAATAAAAAAATAAAAATAAATAAATAAATAAAAAACAGACAAGAACAGAAAAACCATTCTCAGACAGATGGGATCAGATGACGGCAACCTCAAATTGTTTTCCAGTAGTGAGACAGAGAAGGCAGACTTCCTACATAGTGTTGGTATGTACAACATAAGAATTCTCTAACTACTGTATATGTACACCCAAAGGTTGAATGAAAAATAATGCCTCCAATGTTACAAGTCACCAACTCATGGCAGTATACATAGTCCTCGATTTATGACCACGGTTAAGCCCAAAATTTCTATTCCTAGCACAGAGACATTCGTTTAGCAAGCCACATTTTAAAACCTCTTTTGTCATGATTGTTAAGTGAATACCTGCAATTGTTAAGTGAATGTGGCTTCCCCCGAGTCAGTTGCCAATAAATTTTGATCATGTGACCATGGGGATGCCTTAATGGTTGTAAGTGTGAAAAATGGTCATGTCACTTTTTTCAGTGCTGTTGTAACTTCAAACAGACACTAAATGAACTATTGTAAGGCAAGGATTACCTGTACTTAGAAGCTAGAATGTTGGATGGGTTCTTTGTGTCCTTTCATTTCACTTAGTATGAAGTTGTTGTAAGAAAGTTTGTGTTGCTGTTGTTTGTGAAATGAAAGCCTGCAGAGAAAATTTATCAGTTGAGCTTTATAGAATATACATAATAGATTTTTGATTACAGTTTCAATCTCTCCAATTGAAACTGATGACCGACTGTGGGTTGTCGATGACAGCTTATGGTAATATTGTTATTGGACCAAAAGATGTAAAAATTGTGTAATGATTTGTGTGATCAACCCGTGACAATCTGACAATAGCCAATTAGTTTCACATGGGAAAAATGGATAAACAGATTAGTCAAAGGGAAATTACTGTTAAGATTGGTTTGTCAGAGGATCACATTACTAATATTTTTCAATGTCAGAAGTGTTCTGCAATTGATTTCTTGCACATAGATGGAATTGAAATTTGCAGGCAAATTGTGTCATGCAATGAGATTGAAGGTAAGAAATTTCTTTGCAGCAACATGACAGACAATAAAACTCAAGATCATTATTATTACTACCAGAAATGAAATGTTAGTCATCACAAGGTTTTACAAAGTCAAAACCTAGGCTTTGGCAAGACCTCTTATGATCACCTTTTTTTTTTTGGAATGCAGGTAGTTTTATTGGCATTTTTCTGGAAAATGATGCTACCACCAACTCAAGAATGCCACACTGCAACCTTCAAAACTTTGAAACAGGAAGCATAAAAAGGATTTTTCTTTAACATGTTAATGGCAGGCTGCACGAGCCAGTCAAGAGGGACTCAAAAACTTGAATCTCACCACTTTGAATCTCTGCTCTACCATTCAGATTTGGCACTATATGACTTCCAACTTTTCTCCAAATTGAAGGAATTTTTTGGTGGCCATTTTATTTGACTAAAATGAAGAGATGAAAAGGACAGCCAGGATCCGATTGAAGAGACAAAAACAGGAAGTTCTTTCATGGTGTTTTTAAGAACTTGTCCATCATTGGCAGGGAATATGTAGCGAATACTGGTGATTGTGCAGTGGAAGAAATACAGGTAACAAAAAAGTTTACTTCAAGGAGTATTCCTATTTCATTTATTAAAGTATTCTTATTTTACTTCATTTAAACTAAAGATATGGAGTGAAGGCATTGCTTTTCATTCAACCTTCTTAGTAAGGAGCCATCCTTTAGCTCAGCTGAGAAACCAACTATTTTTCAATCTGATTCCATTCAAGCTTTTCCATTCAGGATATACAATAAAACACTATCAACAAGGACTAAAATGCCTTTCAGACTTTTCAGCTCTACAGATGAATAGCACTTGACTATCTGATGTGACTATTCTTTCTCCTTCCCTCTTTTTTTTCCATTTTATGTGGTGACTTTTTAGACCAAAATCTGCATGGCCATATTTGAAAGTGTAAACTGCTGTGAAGTTGGGAAATAATTAAAATTTGAATGTATAGATTAAAAAAAATAGCCAACAGGACCAGCAGTTACTGGTTTCCTTCTCCTGCATGTTTATCAAAGCTTCCTTCTAACGTTCTTCATCATCCGTGCCATAGTCTAGTCTCTACTTGTCCTTCCTGTTCCCCTTTAGTAACTGTCAACAGAAATCCTGCTTGTTAGCCCCAACTGCCACATACGGAGAATACAGAGAATACAGATTATTCCCTATATGGAACTGAATCCCTTGGTAGGACCCCGCCTCCAACCAGGGTGGGTTTTTTTTTTGGTAGCCTCTCCCCTTTCCTGAGGAATGAGGTAATGCGGGGCTCCGATTGGTCCGGGAGGCGGCACCCCAATAGCCGTGTGGGGCGCGCTCAAGGCTATAATTCCCTGCAGCCGCCAAAGAACGCAGAGGCGCGCGCGAGAGTGGCTGGGGAGCGTCAAACGCGCGGAGAGGAAAGTCGAGGCTGCACTTTTAATAGGAGCGGAACCGCGCGCAAAAAAAGTCTTGCTGCAGTTCAGAACTCGCTCGCCTAGCCTCGCCAAACACGGGAAGGAGCGTCCGGACGAAGCAGAATTGCAACTACATTTTTCTTTCTTTCTTTCTAAACAGCATCTCCCTCTACTTCTTAACTATTCTCCACGTGGGTGGAGACCGAGGAGCAGGGGAAGAACGGTACTCCTGTAACAGCAGTCGCGACCCAATATGTCAGGGCGGGTGCTGAATGTTTTCTTGCTGCTCTGCAGCTGGAGCCTGACTGAGCTGATGGTCGAAGCTTGTACCTGCGTCCCAGTTCATCCCCAGGATGCCTTCTGTAACTCAGATATTGGTGAGTGTGGCGTTACTCTCTCGGTAACTGCGCCCGGCAGCCTCTGTTAGCAGCGTATTCCCGATAGTCAGATTTTCTAGAGCCCTGAGTTCTCGTTTGTAACACGGGCATGAAATTTGTCGGCGGATTTACACAGTTCCAGTCCAGAACGGATTAGATTTAAACACAGTATTGAATTTAAAACAGCGAGAACACTGACCAAATGACTTGTCCCCTCGCCGTGCTTTGGGGTTACTTTGCAAAATAGTTAACGACCAGCCTTACAAATCCGAATTGTTTGCACTGGGTCCTGTCCTTCTGCACGTATATGAATGGCACACCTACTTTGTGACAGTGGCATTATGGTTAATGGTAGCTGGAAAGTTCTGTAACGCAGCACATTAACTTTTGTGAAGTCAGGGCAGATTTTTCTGGGGAGGAAAAAACTAGAAAAAATAAGTTTTAACACCACTTTAGTCCTAGAATGTCAATAGTTGGAAGCTTGCCCGGTTGTTTTCAGGGGATATTACTTCTGAATAGTGTTGCATAGGCTAAAGTTATGTGCTAATACTACTGCTCCACCCAGTGTATTTACCTGCAGGTTATAGATTAAATAAGGAAAAGAATCTGAAATTTACTTAAGCATGATTCCTCTGTTTGTATGTCTAACTTACATGCATATGTAAATATATATATATATATATATATATATATATATATATATATATATATATATATATATATATATATATATATATATATATATAATGGGATGATATTTTTTAGCACAGTAACTAGTTATTCAGATTTTATAGTGGTTAAATGGTAGACTAAGATTGGGAGAGCTCTCTTCTGCCACTGACTTTGGTTCAGTTGCTTTTTTTCCTCAGCTTTATCCTATCTTATACGATATTTCTGTGGAAAAACATAAGGAAGTGCTTCCTACAGTACTTCCTACAGTACCCTGCAGTTCTTCTCCCAAAGGCAGAATATATATCTAACAGATAAATAGTTTTTAAAATCTGTTATGGTCAGTTTCAAGATCACTGAGCATCAAACCCATCTATTGATCTCCCTTCTCACCCAAAATTATTTCATGTTATTAACTCCTTCCTTGCAATATGTTTTGGTTACTGAGTGGTCTCAGCTGAAAGTTTTTGCCATTTCATTAGTTTTAACCTTTTAATTTGATAGTTGCCTGTCAGGCATATAATACTGGAAATAATTTATTCATTTTTAATTTTTATGAGCATTTGCAAACTACAAGGTTTCCATTCCCCACAAATCACTTTGAAGCTGACCTGATGACTTCCGTACCCCGAAAGAACATTTCATGCCAATCTGTGCATTCTTTAGCTGACCAAGGGAACAATACAAAAATGTCAATCATTTTCCTGAGCAAATGGATACCCTGAAAGAATCCCCTTATTACCACTCTATAGGAAGTAAAATATATTGGTCTCATGTTTATTACACTCATATTTTCAGTACTTGTTGTATACAATTGTCTTATTTTTTTCCAAAAATAAAATCAAAGCAATTGCTACCAATATTTCTAAAGGTAAAGTTGCCATTATGCCTGTAGTGTGGTAGGGAGAAGATTAACATGTGAGAATGTTTGAAACTAGGATTTTTTCCAATAGTTGGTGAATCATAGTTGTTTGTTGCTATGGTAGCTCTCATGGGAGAGAAAGGAAGATATATTCTAAACAATGCCTATCTATGGAAAGATACCAGAAACAGAATAGTGATGCTTTGAGGCCTGTAGAGCCAGTGACACTGTCCGCAAACTCCACAGAGTCATATTGTTGCAAAGAATATAGGAGCTTTGCTTCAATTTCTAGTAAATAGTAGCAACAGGTAGGATTGCTTTAAGAATGGTTAATTCTAAATTCAGGTAGTTATGCAGCTGGTTCCAAACTAGGATAAAATCCTGGTATGAAGGTTCTTCAAATGACAGTCTTTATTGTTGTTGTTAGTTGCAAAGTCACGTCCGAGCCCATGGACAATGTTCCTCCAGGCCTTCCTGTCCTCTACCATCCTCTGGAGTCCATTTAAGCTCACACCAACATCTTCGGTGTCTCCATCCAGCCACCTCATTCTCTGTCATCCCCTTCTTCTTTTGCCCTCAATTTTTCCCAGCATTAGGTTCTTCTCCAGTGAGTCCTTTCTTCTCATTAGGTGGCCAAAGTATTTAAGTTTCATCTGGCCTTCTAAAGAGTAGTCAGGGTTGATCTACTCTAGGACTGGCCAGTTTGATCATCTTGCAGTCCAAGGGACTCTCAGGAGTCTTCTCCAGCACCATAGTTCTTTATAAAGAATACAATTTCCTAATCCCAAAGTTGTGCTAGTTTCATATTGGTGTAAAAACCTTCCAGAATATTTGGAATCCAGCCATCTCAGTTTGTTCCCATGCTAGTGAAATCTTTGCAAGCTTAAACCATAAACCACATGGGAAGTAAATGGCATGCATGGCATGCAGAACAAACTACAGAGAAAAACATGTGGGTGGAAGCATTTTCATGGACTAGGAATGAAGCAAGCATGAAGGTAACAGTTTTCAGGTAAATAAAGTTTTGACCCCTGAAATGAATATAAAATCAAAACTATGCTATAGACTGGAAGCCTCTGATGCACCTAAAAATTAATGGTAACCCTTCTTTTCAATCTGCTGCCTATATGGAAGTATTTTGTAGATATTTTTATTACTTAATATTTCATTGCTACTTTATGTGTGTGGCATTAGTTAACTTTTGGTTTCCAAAATAGTTACTGGGTAACTCCCATCGAAAGGTTTGTTTGTTTGTTTCTAAATTGAGATTTAAAGAGCCTAGAAAAGGACACTTATTCATGTCTAGTTTAAGTATTCTGTTGCTGCTGAAAACGGATAAAATCTTATATACTGAAATAATTCTGAGAGTTGCAGTTTTACTTGAGTAATATTAGACTACAATATTCTTTCAATGATGTTATATCAGAAGATGCACAAGGGTGAAGGAGAAGTTCAAAGTCCTTTAAAGAACTTTTATTACTGGGCTTTATTTGCTCTGTAGGAGTAGGCATGTCAATTCAGAATCCACTGCCAAAAGGCAGCTGGCCTTTTCTTGAAAACACAAATGCCAATTTGTGTGTCTCGACCAGAAAATTCTCCACATGCCCCTAATATGTGACAATGTATGATCTTTTGATTTCTAAATGTTATGGCTATGAATTTCCCACTCTGCTAGTTTTCATAGCCAGTAAAGGTGGAAGCTAAAAAGAAACAAGATCTATTCTACTGGGAAGTGTGGAAGAGAAAAATATAAAATATAAAAATGTGAGTAATGTAAGAAGTGTCCATGAAAGAATCAAATGATAAAAGCAGTATTCAATGGATGTGATGCAAACTCTGCCCCTTTTCTATATGCATTGTGACATTACACATATATGAAAGGGGCTGAGTTAGTGTCATGTTGGCATGACTGTTTTCATCATTTTGGAAAAAAAATCATGGATGTCTCTGAACATGAGTTGAAATGACTTGAAAGTAACTGAGGGCATAACATTGTTTCTGAACTTCCACTTGATTTTTCTGTGGTTAATGTTTGCTACACATACTGTGACGTGTTGAACTTGTTAAACTGCTATAGCCTTAGTCATGCTTGTGTGTTAATACAAAATCAAACAAATCACATTATGACATACGTGAATCCAGTTTATAAAGTTGTTTCTAAACTGAAAATTATAGACAGCTTGTATCTAGTGTGAATGCATAGGAATACTAAGGCAGTAAGGTATAGGGGCACTTTTTTTCACATGCCAAATTGGTGTAAAATAGTTTAATTCTAGATCAGGGGAGTCAAACTCACGTCATCATGGTGTCATCAAGTGACATGTCTCCCCTTTGCTAAACCGAGCATGGGCAGTGCACATCTGGCCCATGGCCCGTGAGTTTGACAGCCCTGTTCTTGACTTAGTTTATAGATTTTTTTACCAATCTTACTGCCTTTTAAACCAACAAATAGGAGATAATTGTATATTGCCTAAAAATGTTATAATGACCTATACTGATTTTAAATTTAGTGCATTAAGCAAAGCAGCTAAAGAACTGAATCCCAAACCAGTAACAAATTATCCTAATCACCTAGTATTGTCATCACTTGAAGTAAGCCAGGCCTCACAATCTTTTTTTTAAATATATATAACTTGGATTCTGGGTCTTTGGGATATCCCTGGTTTGGAGGGACAAATTAAAACATAGTGCTGTGTGTTCACACGTGTGACCCAGGCCACCTGTTTTAGCAACACACACACACACACACACACACACACACACACACACCCCTGATAAAAATTGCACTACTGAAAATTGAATATTTTGCCAGCAAATTGTTGTGTTGTGAGCTGGAGGTACTTTGTAAGACTACAAAAATGGTGTTTAAAAAAAGCTGCATAGCTTATTATTTTGGTATGATGTCAATAAATCATCAACAGATGGATTTGTTTATTTGGTACCATAGTTTTCGCTATACTATATTTTATTTTGAAATGTTAGTTTTCAAATCTTATTTACATATGGAATTAGAGGGGAAACTGGATCTTAATTTATCCTTCATAGAGCAATATATTAAGCAGCAGCAGCAGCAGCAGAATTTCTAATGAGTGGTTATTTTTGATTCCTCATTTTGTGGAGTACAAAGTTGTGAAAAAGCCAGGTCTTCCTTAAGCCACCAGCCCTGCCAGCACCTCTTTAGTAAACACTGCCATTCTTTTCTAAAATCAAAAGGGGAAGAGGCTGATCCAAATTTCTAGCTGATGAAGGTTACATGTTTCCATGGAGACTTGTTGCAGTTTGATACTTTATTTAAAGCAGACTAAACTGCATGCTGGTTTACAAAACAAGTAACTTTTTATAGCTCTTCAACTCTGACAAAATACATGTCTTAAAGGGAGGAGTCAGTGCCCCAAGGGGTTGATGCTTCAGACAAGGTTGCCAGAACAGATCTATTCATAGTTCTCTTTGCAATTAAATACAATGGCAAAATAGAATCCTTGAAAAGGATTTGCTGTATTTTATTTTAAAGGAAATGCCATTATGATTTCAAAAACAACGGAAAGAAATGCCTGAACTTGAAAGAAACTGTTTGCTCAAATTTGGCTACTTAGTGCGCCATCATTCATTACTCTTATTTGCATTACTTATTTTTTTATTTATTACTTTTATTGTGCCATCCTATCCTTGAATTTATTTATCTAAATAAAGATAGGATCACTGCCAAATCTTTTTTACTGGAAGAACTCAAAGATGAAAGTATTTTGTGCAAATGCATAAAAATTAGTTGGATCCTATTTACACAGCATCAGGGTGGGGATGTAGATATCTATACCAACCGTCACAAATCTGGAGTACACTAGTTAGTTATTGACAAGAAGAAGCATCAGAATAAGGAATGTTTGTCCTATTGGCTGTCATAGAGCTGTGATAGCAACATGATTATCATAAAGAAATACATGCTCACTTCCTCAAGTGAGAACCAATGGTAACAATCACCTCCTATTTCTTCTATACAGTGACACAGAGTGATTTTAAACTGTTATCTAATATCCTTTATTTGTTACAGTTGCTCAGATCATGCTTTGTACTAACACAGGGTGTCAAACTCTATTTCATTGAAGGTCACATCAGGATTATGTTTGACCTCGGGTGGGTGGGTGGGGGGCGTGGCCAGCTCGATGTCACTCGTGTGAGGAGCGCCTGTGGTGGCTTGAGCGCTCTGCCAGTGAAAACAGATTCCCAAACTCCATTTTCAGCTGCACCAGCCTCCTGCAACTCTCTGCCAGCAAAAAATGAGCTTGGGAGGCCTGCCACATCCAAGCACACTGGGCAGAATCAGAGCCTTGAATTTGGTACCCCTGTAGTAGCCTATAATATGGTTTGTTTGATTTGGGCTTACAATGCTACATGAATCCAATGACATTTTCTGGTATAGCAATTTAAACTCAACAAATTGTGGTTTATTCAGTCAAATAAGGTTTAATAAATTATAGCTTAGCTTGAAGTGTGACTCCTATTCAATGTAAAATCACTGTAAAGAAAATTGTCCCAAACTCCTTCTAGTTTTTTCATTCTTTCATTAGAGTATCTAGTTCAGTGGCCCCCAACTAGCATCAGGGACCGGTTCTGTGGAGAGATGTTTTTCTGTGGACAGGAGGGGGCGTGCCTGCATCCCACAGATGGGCTTTGGTTGTTTGCACGGAGCTGTTTCTGGCTGTTTCTGGCATGGACCAGGTGTTGTGAACCCCTGTTCTAGATTGCTAAGGGTTTTCCTATCTACCGGTAATTTGCAAGATGCTAAGTTGAAATTCCAGATTTTCCTTTCTCTTACGGACTTTTTGATTTTGCACATGTAGTTTATTTCAGGATGCATATTGGTTAATTTTGCTTCTCTACAGAACTGTAAACTCCCTAAACTATAAAAGCCATTACTAGCAGTAAGGAGCTTTGGGATGAAGACTAATTCTTCTGTGCTTTTATTGTATTCGTTTATTCTGTGGTCACCTGAGAGAGCAGCTGCATCATATGAATTGGTTGAATGCAAACCCCTTGAAATCTTTATAACAACGCAGCAGAATTAACCCAAGAAATGGGACTCCTACTAAGCTAGCCAAGTTTTAGGGACTTTAGAAAGGGGAAGTTGAAGCCTGAAGGATAAGTTGAAGTTATATAAAATATTTCTTCAGAAGTTACATTACAATTAGAATTATTATTTTTAAAACATTGAAACAAATCAGATGAATAGGGTGGCTCATCAGTGGAGTAAATTATGTTACATTTGTGATTATAGCAGCACATATTGTGGAAGAAGGTCTATAAATCTTGCATTGCTGCATCTTTCTGAAAAAAATTAAATTTTTAATGCAAGTCTGATTGTTTTATTTCTTTATTGTATGTTGCCTCAAGTCACCTTTAGTGAGTTGGGGTGGGCATATGAATTTGATAAAAAGGTATTGCTGCTTTAAGAATTGCACTAACTTAAAACCATGGATTTTTAAAAAAGCAATAACTTCAGACTCAGAAAGTCAGGCTACCTGAATGTATAACAAGGTCTGAACAGAAGTTGTATTCAGCTGGTTCAGTAGTGGAAATTTTGAGTAGTTCAAAGAACCGGCAAATACCACCTCAGATTGGCCCTGCCCTTGCGTTCCCATCAGGGGTGGGTTCCTGCCAGTTCTAACTTCTATAGAAGAGGTTCCACATATCTACAGTGCTGTTTAGAACCGGTTCCAGCTCCCTCCCCCCGCCTGTCCACACATCATCAAGATGAAGAGCGAGAGGAGGAATTCTGGGAGTTGAAGTCCACAAGTCTTAAAGCTGTCAAGTTTGAACACCCCTGTTTTTTTTTAAAGGGTTAGGGGTGCAATGGTCTTGTAACTTGACAGCTTTAAGACTTGCGTGCTTCAGTGCCAGAGTTCCTGAGCCAACATAATTGGAGGAGGAATTCTGGGAGTTGAAGTCCACAAGTCTTAAAGCTGTCAAGTTTGAACACCCTTGGGGTTTTTTTTTCCTAAAGGAGGGTGCAGCTTTAAGACTTGCGTGCTTCAAATGCCAGAGTTTCTGAGCCAACATTTTGGTTGCTAGGCAAGAGCATTGTTAAGTGAGTTTTACCACATTTTACAAGTTGGCCATGCTCACTCAGTCACATGACTGCCAAGCCACGCCCACCCAGTCACATGGCGAGCAAGCCACTCCCACCCAGTCACATGGCTGGCAAGCTACTCCCACAAAGCAGGCCACACCTACAGAAGAGGTTCTAAAAAAATTTGAAACCCACCACTGGTTCCCATCGTTCCCTGTCCTATATTCCCTCAGCTGATTTGTGTGGCAGAGTGGATTGCAGCGCCTCAGCTGAGCTAAAAAACAACTCACCAGTGTTGACACCAAAGGAGGTCTTTGAGTGCCATACACATGTGCAAAGCACTCTCTCACTGAACCGGTAGGAAAAAATTTGGAATCCCACCACTGGGTCTGAAGCACTTTTGAATAATTGTTGAAGCATACGCAACTCTACAAGATAAACAGGTTGGAATCCTAATATATAGATTTACTAAATGTACAGCTTAGGAAATTGTAATATCTCTCTATCTGATTGTGCTATGCTACAATACAGGTGGTCCTCAACTTACAACAGTTCATTTAGTGACTATTCAAAATTACAACAGCACTAAAATGTGACTTATGACTGATTTTCACACATATGACTTTCACAGCATACCCATGGTCACGTGATCAAAATTCAGTTGCTTGGCAACTGATTCATGTTTATGTTGCAATGTTCCGGGGTCATGTGATCACCCTTCACCATCTTCTGACAGGCATAGTCAATGGGAAAGCCAGATTCACTTAACAACCATATTACTAACTTAACAACCACAATGATTCATTTAACAACTGTGGGAAGAAAAGTCATAAAATGGGGCAAAACCCATTAACAAATGTCTTACTTAGCAACAGAAATTTTGGGATCAATTGTGGTCATAAGATGAGGACTACCTGTGCTGTACTCTGCATGCTTAGACCAAACTGGCTCTTGTTGCTTACTGTAGAATAGAAATAGCTTATCCTTATGCTAGGCTAGCTAGCATGATGAATATCAATTGAGTAGCTGTATTCCCTCTTTTTATTTTTTTTCTTTCTTAAATATTATGATGCACACACAGAATTAAGGGAATAAAAAAATTATGATATAGTATAGGTTAGCCTGAATATAAAACACGTAAACCATATGATCCTGCCTTGAGCAGGGGGCTGGACTAGAAGATCTCCGAGGTCTCTTCCAGTCCTACAGCTTTATGTTCTAAATCTGTATGACAGTGACTATAGGAACATTCTATGTTCTGTGTTGAACTATGGAAGAAGATGTCTGAAAAAAAGAGAGGACATGGCCAAGAAAACCTCTGTGAAGGTAATTGTCTCTTATAAACAAAATATTTTTGTTTCTCTCTTGTTTTCCTGAATGAGATAATACGGAAAATACATTACTAAGCTGTGACCTTCATTGTGTTTGTTTTTGTCATTTTATATGGGAAGGTAGGATTCTTCAGAAAGCAAAATATACATCCGGAAAGTCCCTTCCTTGCTCTCTTTCTGTTAAATTATAATAAATACTAATCTTTTTGCCTGTGACTAAAAACTCAATTATGTTTAGGGGGTGGGGCAGAGTCCTGGAGCAATTCCCTTCAGTGGCAACACTTTCCCAAGCCTTTCTTAGCTAAAATGTTTTGATAAATTTACGAGCAGATGTCTCACGTTAACCAAGGAATTTGCTGATGTAATGGGTGGATGCTATTGTCCTCTGATAGTGTTTCACTTTACATTTTTATTTCTTTGACAAAATCTCAACACATCTGCATGAATCTCTGCATAAAGCAGATTCTTACTCCACCATATTACATGCTAACACTGAATTCAATTACTCCTATGCTTGCCATGAAAGAACTACCAGTAATAACATACCACTTTACAGTGCTTTACAGCCCTCTCTAAGTGGTTTAAAGAGTCAGCATATTGTCCCCAACAACAATCTGAATCTTCATTTTACTGACCTTGGAAGGATGGAAGGATGAGTCAACCTTGAGCCAGTGAGAATTGAACTGCCAAAGTGCTGGCAGCAAGCAGTCAACAGAAGCAGCCTGCAGTACTGCATTCTAACCACTGAGCTACCACAGCTCAACTACTAGAATAATGTTTCCAGTCCTAGTGTCCTGTCCCAGTACACACACACTCATACACCATGAGCGGGCTTACACATGTTTATTTCACATAACCAACCCCATAGTCATTTCCTAGGTCCCAACTCTGTGTGCAGTTTTTAGAATTAGTTTCAAGCAACCTTTCTGAAAATCGCTGACTGGATGTAGTGAAAGCAACAGGGGCAAGAAAAGGTGCAGGCATTGGCATAATGCCAACAAGAGGAACTAAGAACCCCAGGCAAGATGACAGAAGGATGAATCATTGGATTTCAGGCAGGACAACTGCAACCACTGATTGCAAGGCCCAATGAAAGCAACCACAACTCTCCATATTCCAGGCACAGTGCAGGCAATTTGGCTTTAATGGGTTTGAGGCACGATTGAGGCAACATTATTCCCACAGGTTCAAGGCACAACAAAGGCAATTTGACTTCAATGGGTTCAAGGAATGATGATGGCAACATCTCTAAACGAATTCAAGGCAAAGTGTCAATAGTATTCACATATTGAAGGATTATGAATGGTTCCAAGCACTGAAGTAAATAGGTGCCAACCAGTATGCCTCATTAGGAGGGTTGAGGCTGCCTTCTCATGAATAGACTCACCAACCTCTGTTGCTCCTCCCTCTGCTCAACTCTAGGTGATCTGGGATTGGGTGGAGTGGCAATTCCTCTATTTGACTGACTGGCTGCAGCTGAGCTTCTTCTCCAGCCTGTGCAACTGGCTGTTTATCTGGCTGCTCTCTTTCATCTTTGGGATTTAATTTTTCATGCTCAAATGTAGAGCTTTGCTTCATATTTAAATTCCGTATCCTCAAGAGTCTCCCAATTTCTGATATGTTCTTATAAGATCTTTGTTTCCTCTCCTGTCTTTGTGTTACCTGCAAATTTGGTATAAGTAGTCATCGTTTAGCAACCACTATTGGGACCCACAATTGGATCATTAAGTGAAGCAGTCACTAAGTGAAACTGCCACTGTGCTTAGGATCTTACTTCAGCTTAATTTTGCTTTATGGATCTTTGAAAATCATCAATAAGAGGATCAGCTATAAAATTACTTTTTCCATCACCATGGTTGCTTAATGAGGCAGTTGCTAAACAAGAACTGCCCGTAATTATATCTTCTAGTCTCTCAGCCAAGTCATTTATAAATAGGCTAAGCAGCAGAGGGCCTAGAATGGAGCCCTGCACTCTTTGCAGCCCAAGACTTCTTTATAGCTTCATGGAGTGCCATTGACATAAGTTTGCTGGATAGAACCAAGTGTGTATTCTTCCAATGGTAGCAATTCCAATGGTATAATGCCTTGGTAAACTGCATCCAGTTTTGGTTGCCACAATATAAAAAAGACGTTGAGACTCTGAAAAGAGTGCAGAGAAGATTATCAAAGATGATTAGGGGGCTGAAGGCTAAAACATATGATGCATGGCTGTAGGAATTGGGTATGTCTAGTCTAGTGAAAAGGGGGATTGGAGTGACATGGTAGCAGTGTTCCAATATTTGATGGACAAGAAGCTATGGATGGAAATTAATCAAGGAGAGAACCAACCTAGAACTAAGGAGAAATTCTCTGACAGAGAGAACAATTAACCAGTGGAAAGGCTTGCCTTCAGAAATTGTGGATGCTCCATCACTGGAGGTTTTTAAGAACAGATTGGAAGCTGTTTGACTGTTTAATTGTTCTCACTATTTCTCCTTAGTTCTAGTTGTTTCTCTCCTTGATGCGTTTCCATCCATTGTTTCTTGTCCTGCCTTATGGTTCTTTGGAAACTAGGTTGATCCCCTCTTCTTTGTGGCAGCCCCTCAAATAATGGAACACTGCTAATCAGCTCTATTAAGATTTCATAGAAGATCGTATTGAATGCACTGCATTCATTGCATTGTCTCAGAATCACTTTCATGTGACAAAGACATATGGTACATAAATTTTAAAAAATGGTAATGTCGGGATATACTATGCCTGTCACATTCTTGTGGTGGCTCTATCAAAAGGAAACAAAGCCGAAAACACCAGCCTGAAGATGGCGAGTGAGACCTCGCCAAAACATTGCCAAGACAATCTCAATCTTATACAGGAAAAGACCCGAATACAACAAGACCGGCATACCTACAACCATGAAAATCTATGAAAATATATATAATATATAGTATATAGTATATATTAATTTATAGTGTATAGTGTATGCAAAGGCCGCTTTCCATACTGAGCCCCAATATATTTTCCTATCAAGAATCCTATCCTGCTACTGCAGATGTTTCTGTATTTTGATTCAGGGAACAAGAGAATTCTCCTGAGCCAACATAGAAAATAAGGGCTTTCTATTTTTGGCAAGCCAGTCACTTACTAATGTTAAATAACTTATTTTTATTAGAGAATCTTGGCTGAAAAAATTCCCTGATGATGTAGTATCCCACATTATTTACTAGGTCTTGACTCTCGTCATCCCCTTAGGATTGCCACTTTAAATGTTGGAAAGGTTAATAAATCCACATAAAAGTTTCTTCTGTGCAATTCTTAGAGACAGAAGTGTTCTCATGTAGTTTAGATTTGGAAGCCTTATCCTTAGTTCTCCACACCGTATATCCCAAGCTTTTTATTCAAGCCATTCTCTCTATCTCTTGCCTTCTCTCAGATTGCTATATCACCCTCAGTTAAATATTTGACTTTTTTTCTTATTATAATAATATGAGCAACATGGGCTTTCTGAAGACAGCATTACCCAGCATTAATGTCCAATGAGAAATGCAGTGCCAGGCTTCTTAAATTCACCTCTCAAAGCACTGTAAATTGCCCCTAGCAGAATTTCCCATAATTGAATTCAGCATATAGGATGAAACATGGAATATCATTATAACAGTTAGATCAGTTTCTGAGAACTAGAAATATTTTCTTTCTGTCTAGGAATAGGACAGATGTAAATCAATAGACTATAAAATCTCAGATGAGATTTGTGAATGTAATCAGTATATCTGTTATTGAGAATTCTACTAGTGTCATGCCTAGAAATTGTAATAAGAAAAGTTCTGGAAATAAGACTTAAAAACAATTAAATTGAGTTAAAAGCTTATTTTATGCTATGTTATTTCTACTTGGAGATTCCTACGTTCACATTATAGGACACTAATTCTCAAAATAATACAATATTTTTCAGTCTTGACTATTTTCTGCACTTGGCATTTCTTAATTGGATTACTGCAAAGCTACAGCTGCTGAAAAATGCTGCATTATGCACAGTTCTGGGGACCCTTAGGATGGCCCATATAACACCACTGTTGCACAAGCTGCATTGGTTTTCAGTTTCTTCATCCAATTCAAGTTGTTGGGTTTTGCCTTTAAAGTACTACATGGCATGGGTTCATGGTATCCGAGGAGCTGTCTCACTCTAGCCCAGTGGTTCCCAACCTTTTTTTGGTCACCTAAGCCCCATCTAAGCATCTTTAAAAACCTGATGTCCTCCAGTGACACATAATTCTTACTTTAATCAAAAAGTGAACTCTACTCACCCTGAGAAAGCATAAAAGGCCATTAACTTGGTTTAAACAAGGTTAAAATTGCCCTCATTCAAAATCAAATTGCCCCCTGTGGGTCCTGGGTCCCATGTTGGGAACCACTGGGCTAGCCCATCACTCTAGTGGAAGGGGCCTGCTTTGGACATTGCCTGCTAATGAATTCTGGTGGGCAGGGTTAAGAAGAGGACTGTGGCTCCAGCCTTGGGAACACTAGGTAAATACTGTTCCCATCCTTTTCGCCTTCCAGAAGGGATTTTAAATTTGTTTTTGCTAGTTGGCTTGGGGCTCTGAGGGACCCTCCTTGCCGGAGGTAGTTGATGGGGTAAGAAGATTTATGGACCATTTATGTCCTTGGTTTAGGTTTTTTGCATAGGTTTAAATTTTTAATTGTTTTTTGTTCATCTTTTTAGTGTTTGTAAGCTGCCCAGAGTTGCCTTATCAGGGAGATGGGAAGCATCTAAATGTAATAGATATTGTCTCTGAATTGCCTACATTCCTGATTGTATTTATACAAGTCCTTTCTAGGAGAAAATAGGACAAGCTGAACAAAATGAATTAAATAGCACAGAGACAATTATATTATTTTACTTATATTATTAAAAGGCTATGAGATAGTCTTTCTCAAAGTGAAGCTCTCTAGATGTTAATAGATTACAATTTCCATAGTCTGGACCAACCACATTTGGAACACTGAATTGGAAAATGTGGTTGCAGCAATAAACTGCCTAAAACAGAAAAAAATGTACTGCTAATCTAATGTCCCTGTAGTATTCAATGAAAGCAATATAGCTACACATATTCTATACAGTGTGGTTATAATATGCAGATAGATGCTGCCCTACAAATATGATGTTAATACTTCATCAGTTATGTAGCCCTTGGCAGAGCATGCTTTAAATTAGACAAATATAATTCAGCCGCACTGATAAAAAACAATTCTTTTCACCATTTTATTTTCTGGGTATGTAGTTAGCCTTAACTCTGCTGACCTGTCTCATTGGGTGGTAAGGCATTCAGTAGCTTATTTGCTTTATAATTTTTTTTAATATGCTTATGTTCCAAAGGTTGTGCAGTAAATCTAAATCTGAAACATGGATTAGCATTTAGGTTTTAGGGTTGGTACTATGGTATTAGGTGTACCTTTGTAATACTGGACCTGAGCTCTAGCTGTGGCTTTCTTTCATTTTTTATAAACACTAATCTTTACTCAAATAACCCTTTTAAGAAATGTAGTAGAAAGAAGAAATTCTTATTGCCTTGTCCCTAGGAAAATCCAAGAAGGGGAAAAAAAAACACATTTTGGCTGAAAGTGGTGCAAACTTAATTGTGGGAAAACTAGGCTGAAAAGAATTAGCATGCTGTATTCATGTCAGGAAAGTGGCTAAGATGTATTTGGTTGGCTGCAGAAGGCAAAAACAACACTCACAAGGATTCTCTGGATATTGGGATAAATTAAAAATACAGCCCCAGTTCTTTTTTAACCAAGTTTTAAGGAGTGCTCTGCAGATATGTTAAGGATTTACATTTTTTGTTGAGGCTTGAATTTTGATGATTAAAGAGTAATTCTGTGTTGTATGTCTATTCAAAACCGGACCTTATTTGAGACTCAATTTGCACACTGTATTGCCACTTCAGATTGGACACTAAAATAAAAGCTCCATGCCTACTATTTCTAGTTTTTTGTTTGTTACTCCTACAGATAATTGGACTACAGGATAATCCCTAAAATTAATAAATGATAAATGTAAGTCCATTTGTAAATATATGAATTGTCTTTGTGGCTCTTACCTTAATATATTCTATTTTATTATATTGTTATCACATTCTTTTGTATTTGATATTTTTAATCTGTTGTTAGTGACCCAGAGTTGTTTGGTAAGTGGGTGGCTGTATAAATGAAAAGACTAGATAAATCATTAAATCTTAAGTGCCAGTTCTACTTCCATATGATAGAAGATATATTTCTAAGTGTATTTCTAAGTTTTTCTTATCTAAAAATTCAGAAATCTAAATATAGATTTCCTTCACCTTCCATATCCACCACCGAGGAATAGTGACCATTCTGTGGTCACTAGTATACTTGTGGATTGGTTATGTAAAGAGTCAATAATCCTGTCCTTAATTCAGGTGAGACAGATATAATGTATGTATGGAAATTCTCTTAAGAATGGATCACAGTGTCCTAGTTTTAAGTGGAAACCTGAGAGAGATACAATTAAAAAGGTAAAGGTTCCCCTCGCACATACGTGCTAGTCGTTCCTGACTCTAAGGGGTGGTGCTCATCTCCGTTTCAAAGCCGAAGAACCAGTGCTGTCTGAAGATGTTCCCGTGGTCATGTGGCTGGCATGACTAAATGCCGAAGGCACATGGAATGCTGTTACTTTCTCACCAAAGTAGTCCCTATTTTTCTACTTGCATTTTTTTAAACATGCTTTTGAACTGCTAGGTTGGCAGAAGCTGGGACAAGTAATGGGAGCTCTCTCCGTTATGTGGCGCTAGGGATTCAAACCGCCAAACTGCCTACCTTTCTGATCGACAAGCTCAGCATCTTAACCACTGAGCCACCATGTTCCTTAGAGATACACTTATTCCTCTCTAAATATCAGTCACATGCTTAGGGGAACTATAATTTCTGCCCATGTTTGGAAAACTTGAACAGACAAGTCTTTGATCAAGTTTTAGTATACTGTGCACAAAACAAACTCTTGTTTATACTGTGCACTCAAGCATGGGTACAAACTTCTGAACAAAGAAGAACTTCATTTGTACTTATTCAATAGCTTGTGGTTTCTGCATAGGAGCAATAATAGAATTAGCAATATTTCTGAACTTTAATTCTGGATGTGAATGGGTAGAAAATTAGCTAACACAACTATCTAACAGCTGGAAAAATCCTACAAATTACTTTTCAGACTTATGGCATTTTAAAATATATTTTATAGTAAAATATGTGAGTTTAATATCTGCTGCGGTATACAATCTGTTTCTTTCCTCCTCCTATCTTAGAATCAGGAAACAGTAAATTTAGAGAGGGATTTAGGAGTAGGAGACTGAAGGATACAACTTGAGATCTGTTATTTGAAAAATATTTAGTATTTAAATGAAATGCCCTAAAGAACAGTCAGCAAACCAGATAGGAACCTTTTGTATAGAAATATTATAAAATGTGTCAAAACTCGTGTGAAATGCTTTTTCTTATTATGAGAAGGCTGATGGTAGCATTATAAATAGCAACAAAGCAACAAATTTGCTGGTAGCTGAACATAGGAGAATCACAAAATGTAGAAAAGTATTCTACCTGTTATCTCAAAAGAGTTTAACATGAATATAAAATGCTAATCAATATTTTAGATGGATACCCAAACTGATATTTAGGTTAAACCAAATGTTCTCTGACATTACTACTTTCCATTTCACAGGGGGGGGGGGAAATCAATATCTAGGCTTGGCCTTGTGATTTTTTCCCCCTTGTAAAATTTCCAGTTCTTTCTTCTACTTCCTTCCTGCCTTCCTCAAACAGAGTCATAAATACATTGATGTTAACTTAAAGTTAAATATGTTTACTTTCCTTCCACATACATACTTTGGGTGCAAGTATATTCTTTATAGGTGAATAAGTGATCTACATGCTATCTGAAGTAAATTCTCCTGAAACCCTCCTGTTTCTACTTACTATTTTATGGTAGATGTAACTGGGAAGAGAAACGAGTTTTTTTCCTTGTCCATCTATATACTATTACAACTCTTGTCTTTACCATCAATTGACATAGGACAAAAGTTTTTGAATCAAAATAAAACAAATGGCTAAGGATGTGCTCAAAATATCGCACTCATGACTACCAAAGGAATGAAATTTGGGAAAGTTGTGGCTGTTTCAGGCTGCGCCCGTGCTCAGTCTGCTGCTGGGGTCATGTGATGGTCATTCTGAACTGTAGCAAGAAAGGTTGTAAAATGGGGCAAAACTCACTTCGCAACATGTCTTGCAACAGAAATTTTAGATTCAATTGTGGTCATAAATTGAGGGCTACCTGTATTTTGGAATTTGGTATGCCATTCAGAATAGACTGTCTGCATATATAAATATATAAATTCACTCTAACTACATAACTGTTCCTGATGCATACTTTATTCTCTAATCTTCTATTGTACTTTTAAAATATTTGTGAACTGAGTGCTTCTTGAACTATCCAGAAGTAACTAAGATCTTTTATAGATTATTTGAAGCACAATATTTGTAGCTGTAGCAGGTTGCATGTGTGAATATGTCTCCATTTGAATGATTATTGAGAAACACAATCACATGACTAATTTCCTTCCTCTGTTGTATTCTTGAAATACCTGTCTGTTCATGTCTATGAATGAGATATGAATAATCTTCATTCTCTTAAAGTTCATTGATTTTTCTCTCTTTTTCTACTGAGATAATAATACTAACTGATCAGAACTCCTAGTTCCCCAAATTGCATTCTTATCAATGTTATTTTGAAAAGAAAATCTCTGAAACAAATGGGGCAGCACAGAACATCATCATAGATGCATTATCATCTACCATTGTTGTAGACCAAGCTGTCCTGAAAGAACTTTTTTAAAAAGTTCTTTGAAGATATTATGTATGGTTTCCAAGTCATTGTATACCTCAAAAATATCTGTCCTTTCTAAATGCATATATTGAGGCACTTTGATTCAGTATGCCTTTTATTCCTTTCCTTCTCCTTTCTTTTGTACATTTGCTCATTCAAATAGTAAGACTGGAGAATGAAAGGCTTGTACTTGGTTGATCATACTTTTTTAATGCTTAAGTTAGCTCTAAGTTACAGGGCCAGATCTATTTTGCTTCAGGAATAACATTGGCTCCAAGGACTACTTCAATTCTAGATTTCTAACACATTCTGACATAATAAAGTAGTGTCTGATTCTTTGTGGAAAGATCTTTTCCTCTTCATTACTTACAGTTCACATCCATTCAAAGCAAGTGGGAAGAGCTTTTAGATTCACATGTTGAAAATGTCCAGACAGATTTCAGTTCTATGCTTTTTGCTTGAGAATCAAGCTCTGGCAATGATCCAGCACATTGTTTTGCAAGATTGTCTTTGTTGAGGAATGTTGACTAATGAAATGAAGGATTTATGACATTCTTTATATCAGCTGGCTACTGTCAGAAAATTTAGCACTGTGCATTTGATGCAAGCAATAGCAAAGGATGATAGCTTTGGAAGATACCTTAGAAGTCATCTATTTCAACCCTCAAGGCAGGATCTACTAGACAGATTATCATTCAGCCTTTTTTTTTGAAGACCTCCAGAGTTCTTGTGGCATTTTTTTCACTATCAGTTTGACTGAATCTACCACCATATAACTTTAACGCTGGGTCTGGTCTGACCTTCTAGAATAGTAGACATCCAAATCCCTCTCTCACTGTATGTGCAACTCTTCAGTAAGCTAAATGCACCCATTTAACCATTCCATTCTTTAACCTTTCCCTATGGACTTGGTTTCGAGACTCTTTGTCCTCTTGAGAATTCTCCTCTGAACGTGCTTCAATTTGTCACTGTCACTTCATCATTTGCAGTATCCAGGTGACTGCAGTCTGTCCTTCCTATCTAAATAGGTCATGACTTACTTAATCAGGAGTAAGTGATCTATTACAAGATTGCATAACCATATCAATGATACTAGTATATCCCAAACTGTTGGATAACCTATTGAAAAGCTTTCTATACCTGTTAAAAAAGATAGGGGAAAGTATCAAGGTATAATATATAGCTTAATGCAAATTGATCTATTTGGGTTTATTTAGCAAACTAGTTAAAGTAGCACAATAGCAGTATCATTCAGAATTACTGTACGTATATACCCACCCACAGTGTTTTACAGCAGTCTCTGGGCAGTTTATAATGTCAGCAAATTGCCTCCAAATATCTGGGTCCTCATTTTACCAATCTTGGAAGGATGGAAGGCTGAATCAGCCTCGAGCCATATCAGGATCAAACTTCAGACTGTGGGCAGAGTTAGCCTGCCATATTGCATTCTAACCACTGTATTACCAGTGGTTAGAATATCAGTATCTGAAACAGTATAAGTTTCAAATATGAAATTCTAGTTTCATACACAATTGATAAATGCATGGGGCCTCTGTCTGAAGAAGAATCATTCATGAGGTTATTATTGGCACAGGAACCCTATTGAATGATTTATTTTGTCTTTGGTTTTAGATATATAGCAGGTACAGGCTCTGTATTTGTTGGCTGAAGGAGACTTTCTAAATGCATGTGAAGGTACCTGTGCTGGTGGCCTAATAGTTTAATCAGAAAATCTTCTGCAACAGCATAAATAAGCAAAATGTGCTGCTGCCTCACAGTTATCCAAGTTGTTTTGCATACATTTGAACCGAACGTGAATATACAGATGTGAATCATTGCTGCATAGATGAAAAATGATTTATTCTCTTCCTCTCTGAGGCATCTATGCATCCCAATGCACTGAGCAATTCAAATTGAACCCTCCCTCTTTTTACAAAATAAAAATTTAGTCCCTTAGCAAATTTCCTCATTTTATGATCTTTAAAAATGCACAATATTTTGATTGCTTTGTTTGGTTTTTAAGAGATTAGGTAGGCTGAGTATAGTATCTCATTGCTGAACTACACATGTTTTTTTTAAGGTTTTTTTCAAAACCTTTCTAGTTATTTTTTTTTAAGTTATGCATTCTGTTTCTACAGGTTTGAAGTTCATATCTCCCTGGTATTCTGAATTTACTTTTAAGAGAAAAGTCTAGAAAGATAGTAAAAAATAACCTCTATAGTCTATAATAAGCATGCTTAAATGCTGGCTTAATCAAAGAAAAAATGAAAAGGGTGGCATCAGTAACAATGTATACTTTCTCTGTGTTTATACACACACTTTCTTTTTGTCTTGGACAGCTGCTTAATCAATCAACTTGGTCAGGTTTTCTAATATGCAGGAAAGAATTTGTGAGGCCCACCCAGTTCCCACGAAGTCAACATAAGTTTCCAAACACCTCTAGAGCTCCTACGTGCAAAAATGTGTGCAAACCATGTGATCACTAAAGTTTCAGCCTCTTTGCAAAAATGTTGGCACCCATCCCAGTGGGATGAAGTTTTTGAGAAAGGAGAGATGGATCTCTGACATACTGAAGTATTGCCCTTACCCAAAGCGTGCCCTTACCCTGACTCTGTATTCTGAAAGATCATACTCAGAAGTTTAAGAAGATGGCGTAGTTTCTTAAAATTTAATAGAAATTCTTGGATGCTTTATTGCACTGCTGTAGTGATGGTTGATTAATTAGTTCTACCTTCTGTATTTGGGAAGATTTCAGCTAATAGGGAGTTGATATCAGTGGTGGGTTTCTCATATAGTTACTACCGGTTCACTGTGTGCACACCTGCCCGCTTTGCACACACAAGCCTACTTTGCAGGCACATGAGTCCTTTCCACACATGCACCCTGGCCTCAAAAACATGCTTAAATAGGACAATATAGAGCAAGGTGAATGGGCGGACCCACCTGCGATTCCACAACCAGTTTGGATGAACCTGTCCAAACCAGCTGAATACCACCTCTGGTTGACAGGTTGTAATAATCAACTTACATAACAGAATTATAAATTCTGAATTTATAGAATTTATTAGAGCAAATGTGACATGGAATTTAGCTTTTTTCCCTAATATTGTGACATTCTCTCATATTGTGACATTCAGATTGCAAGGAAGTGGATCTTAATTTGCTTGCTCTGATAGGAGTAGTTGCCTTTAATGTTCTTTACATTTGCAGCATCAGAGTAAGCTGGGAGTGAGAGGGCAGCAGCTTTAAGTCTGCGATTTAAGAGGATTGCAGTTAATGTCCTTTTAGAATTAGAGACAGCTGAGTGGATAAGGTCTGTTTTTAGGATTAGCATATATGTCTGTGTCACTGTATGGATTGTATGTATGGGCAGGTGCAGCTAGCTTAACTGAACACTGAGTCCAATGAATGAGCAGAAGTGGACTAAATTTCTGATGATCTAATTGGTTAGCTAGTGATTGGTTTGGATGTCTGTAACAAGTGTTCCTCCTCCAGGATTTTACTGTGGGTGGAAGGGCCAACCTGATACATATCACTTAAGACTTGAATAAACTTGGGAGAGGGTGTGTTTCAGCCTTGGAAATGTGCTCACATTTATGTTTTAAGTAAGATACCAGTAAGGCAGGGAGAGTGGCTATTATCATTCAGAAGATTCTTGTGTCTTTCATAGATGCTGCTTCAGAGATAAATGAATGCAGGACTCTATTTGTGAAGTTGGGCTCTAAGGAACAGATGGAATTGCTGCTACTGTACTGGTCTTCCTGTTATGTAGCTACTGCTCTGTCTGAATTTCTTGATACTATTGGCAGGAATTTCCTAGACTTACAGTACAGCCTTGAAGTTCATGGCTACCTTTGCAACCATAGACTTGATACAAATCATTGAGCATCTGACCTTAAGATCAACAAAACATAGCTATTCTCACTGCATTTGTGGATGCCATCTAGCTGTTCTGTTTCAGATTATCTACTACTTCTTAGATTGTTTCAGAACATCACTTGAAGGGTTGCTTGAAGCATCTATTGATAAAATTGCTTGGATTCATTCTGAGTTGGACCCTAGCTTTACAAGTCCTGTTGAGGTGCTTTAGATGTAGTTTGGTGGGGTTGTATATACTGTATGCATGTGTGTATACATATACACACATATACACACATACACTTAGGCAAGAAAAATCAAATGTACAGGTACGGATTAGATGAAACTTGGCTCTGTAGCAGGATTTTGGAGTCCTAGTGGACAATCACTTAAATACGATCCAGCAGTTGGTCGTAGCAGTCAAAAAGGCCAATACAATCCTTGGTTGCATTTACAGAGATATAGTATCAAGATCACATGAAGTATTAGTACTGCTTTATAAAGCCTTAGTAAGACCACACTTGGAATATTACATCCAGTTTTTTTCACTACAATATATATTTTAAAAAAAGACTGTTTAGACTCTGGAAAGACAGAGAAGAGCAACAAAGATGATTAGGGGCCTGGGGGCTAAAATGTATGAAGAACAGCTGCAGGAATTGGATGTGTCTAGTCTAGAGAAAAGAAGGACGAGGTATGATGTGATAGCAGTGTTTCAATATTTGAAGAGCTGCCACGAAGAAGAGGAGTCAACCTATTTTCCAAAGCACCAGAAAGCAAGACAAGAAACAATGGATGGAAACTAAATGAGGAGAGAAGCAAATTAGAACTAAGGAGATGTTTACTAACAGTGAGAAAAATTAACCGGTGGAACAGTTTGCCTTCAGAAGTTGTGCTCGCTCCACTGCTGTAGTTTTTTAAGAAGTGGTTGCTCCATTGTTAGAGGCATTGTGGAGCCATTTGTTTGAAATGGTATAGGGTCTCCTGTTTGAGGAAGGGGGTGGACTAGAAGACCTCCAAGGTTCTTTCCAACTCTGTTATTCTTTTCATTAATTCAGTTAATGTAAGAGTTTGAGCTTGTTGATTCTGAAGATATACCAGATGGCCTGAATTTTGAACACAGTCACCTATTCATTAGGTCCACATCTCTTCTGGTAGGTCATTTCAGATCATTATGTGTCATTGTGTCCAAATGGTGTAGTTCCATCTCCTGTAAAGGAATTGGATGTCTTCCTCTTCTTCAATAATCTATTGATAGATCCAGTGGTATTAGATAAGCCTTCCTATCCTGAAGAAAGTTGTTAAGATGATCAAACTGCAGATTCAAAGGCCTCGGGAAGAAGAAATTTATTATATGGACCTCTTTATGTTCTCCTGTTTTCTCTTGAGAATGTGGAATCAGTTTCCACATAATTCCAACTACGGCCAATCTTAAAAACCTGAAAATACTAAAAATCAAAAAATGGAAAGATTATGATACAGAAATCATGATGATGATAAAAATAATAGAGTAGTAGTAGTAACTTCTGATGATCAAACAACTGTGCTTAATTTTTCACTTTGTCCTTCATTCAAATATTATCTCAATAAAGTTTGAGTATTTTTCTGGGATTAAGTTTGATGGCTTCTTTGAGAGCCCCCAGGACAAAAGAGCAGGATATAGCTTGAATAAATCTATGATGATGAATCATTTTAAGATTTATCTCTTCAAAGCATCACACAGCTGCATTTTTCCTATTCTATAGCCTGTGTTATAGTTTCAGGGATTATTGAATCAGAGAATTTGTTCTTTTCCAATTAGGTTTATTAAAAGTCTACATCCAGCATAGATCTTCTATGAAATTCAATAGGTATTGTCCCAATGCATACCCAGGAAATGTTGTGAAAGAGGAACAAGAAAATACAGACTATTACAGGAAGTTACTGAGCAAGTAGAGCTTTTCTTATGTATGGAACCTTTTGAAGATAGATTGTTGAATTTATGCTTATAGAAAGTTAAGAACATACACCTTCTGGTAATTTACTCTTATGATGGCTTCTTCTGTGGTTGCAGCTGGGACTGATTCTTCCTGCATTATTTTCCTTAAGTAATAGCATGCAAGTAGTCCCAAGATGGCAATAATGGATGACATAGATGGAAGATTTTCTCTTTTTATTTCTTAAGAACCACCAAAAGTTCTTAATGCTTATTTAGAATTGGAATTATTAAAATTCCAAGCAGGCAGACGTTCTTTATAAAGGATAACTGGTGATATGTTGGATGCTCATGCAAAAGCATGGTAAAATCTCAGATGTAATTTTCTAGAGCATCATTTAGAATTTTCCATATTTCTATGTTCACTAAACTTGCAAGTTGGATTATAAAGATATAATGGCTTTAATCTTTTTATCTGTGTTTTATAGCTTTCAAGACAGCTGGTTCAAACAAAACACTAGTCTTTTCAAGTAATTTCTAGCAAAGAAGTTTTTTTTAAAAAAATATAGCATATGTGCAAGCATATGGAAAATGTTATTTTTTAAATTAAAATAACTGCATCTATATAATTGCATCTCAATTCAATTGGTCTGTGGGATTGGTTTAGTATTATAAGCTAACTGGCTTGCTTATATTACTAGAATTTTATATGCTTATCCAAATTAATATTACATAAACAATTACAAATCATCTGTGAGACCTTAGCAGCTGCTCTCATCCCACAAAATAATTTGACCCTAAACCCCAAAGTATTCAGAAACATTCTTCACAGTCTGTTTTGATGGGCACCACTTCAAAGTGACTGTGGTTTAAAAATATGCTGCTATTTTGGTGTCCACTTGTGTGGGATAAAATTTCCCATCAGTAATAGTAAGACTGTAATAAGACACCGGAAAAAAATAGAAAAGATAAAAAGAATGTTCAAGGTACATTTTTTTTTCTGGAAAACATATGTGATGATGAAATAACTTTTAGAAATCTTTTTTTTTAATTCGAAATAATTCTGGCTAATGAAATACAGAAATCAGAGCAGTGGATAGAAGAAATCCCAAGCAGTAGGCTTTTTACAGCAGATTAGATATCAGTTTAAAAATGAATGTTATGCCCCTTATGGGCCACCATGCACAGCTGGTTAGTTATGTTGGCCTGATGGATCATATTATGCACATTAAGTGCATGATCTGCAATATTAGTACACCTATGTCAAATAACTGAATCTTAATAGTTTTGATTTATGCTTCTTCAGATGTCCTATAACTCATTTCATAACCTTGCCTTGTACCTGCTGAACCTGCACCCCAATACCTTATTTGGTATTTATATTTAGCAGGCATAGGCCATCATTAAGAGAGAAAAATGGACCACCAGGGCTCTTTCTCGTACATATGTCCATAAGACGCATCAAGGTTTTGAAGAGGCAGTTTTTTTAAAAAAGTAGGTAGGTAGATAGAGGGATAGAGAGGGAGCGAAAGAGAGAAGAAATACAGTAGGGAGGGAGGGAGAAAGAGAGAGTAGTTAGGTAGGTAGGTTGGTAGAGGGATAGAGAGAGAAATAGAGATAGAGGGAAATACAGTAGATAGGTAGCACTAAAGAGCTAAGTTTGCCACTTACTGTACTAGCTGAGCTGAAAAGCCC